>NW_015161491.1:60357-70154 GCF_001447785.1 Gekko japonicus
GGCAATGGAAATGAGTGGTAAAACTTTTTATACAGAAGTAAAAGAGATTTCTCTGAGTTATATCCCACATTCCTAGTCTTTGAAATCCACACAAATAACCCACAAAAGCAAAAAATAAAATTAAAAAAATCATGCGTTCAAGAATCTACATTAGTTTTAAAAAATGGTGGGGAAATGTGGTATGTGAATACTCTAGAAAGCTGGGGAGGGTTAAAAAGAGAGAGGGAGAGATAAAGAGAAGGTATCCTTTATATTGTCTGAGCCACTTATCTGAGATGTTTTTAAACTCTGTAGTTAATGCACTAGCTTACAACATCTGAAATCAGATTGTAGCAAGATATGAGAGATCCAGCTTGACAGAATGCATCAGTTGAATGTGTAGCAATGGAAATCTAAAAACGCTGTTTTCTCAGCACTGCAGTTCTGAGAGAGGCAATTGGGTTTCAAAAAAGAAAACTGCATGCCTACTGCTGACTACCAATTTTCTTTCTCTATAAGAGTTCGCATAGGTCACATAAACAAGGAATGCTTTAAGTGTGCCCAGGCTTAAAAAATTAAACACCTGCACTGTTTGATTCCTGGACTTGTTGAGGTTCTGTTCTAAACCATGGATGAAATATACTTTTCTTTCTTATGAGAAATGTTTAGTCCTGCAAAGCAATTGAATTTTGAATACTAGTGATATGAGAATGGACTTTGAGACCAAACCATATGTGTCTAAAGAAGTGTGCCGCCATTTCCAAACAACTCATGCATGTGTCACTAAGAATTTATGTTGTGACCTCAAAGTGATTGCTAGACAAGCAAAATGGCTTCTTAACATGGCCACAGCATATTACATACTCAGTGGCACCTGTGGAGGTACATAGCTAAAGATGGGCATGAACCAGCTCATGAACTAAAGATTGTGATCAATTTTGGCCAGTTCGAGGTTTGCAAAGTGAAGTTTGTGGCAGGTAAACTTGCACAATATTTCCATGAACTTTTAAGCTCTTTGTGGTAGTTTGTGAATGAATATATTACCAGACAGACTGCCTTAGCAAAATCTAAATGTTTACAAAACTTCAAAGCAACAGGGGGCAGAACTTAGAGGGCATGCAGAGGAACATCCGGGGGAGGTCCCCTGATGTCTCTAGCTTGCACCGGATCTGTTCAATACAGGTGGTCATTTCCTCAGAAAGCACTTTCCTAGGGACACCTTCTTTGGAGTGCCGTAATTCAGACCCATATATCAAATCCTCATCAAACTTGGAGGTCAGGTAGAGGAGAGTTGGCTGAATATCCCTTGTGAATTTGATGTCTCTAGCAAGCCAGGGGGCATTTAACTGTGTTACAGACCTCATGAACTAAAGCAGTTCATTTGGTGGCTAAAAATTCATGATGGTTCATGGTTTGTGAACCGGGCACACTGTGAACCATTAACCAAACCACATTTTCCCAGTTTGTGCTAATTCCTATGTATAGCAATTGGTCACACAGGTTTGCTCATTCCCTCAGTTCCGTAGCAGAACCCTGCAAGAAAAATGTATCAAAGAATGGTTCATGTCTAGTGTGGTGTAGTGGCTAGAATGTCAGACTAGGTTCTGGGATATCTGGGTTCAAATCCTGTTCCAATCAAAGTAGCCTGTTCCTTTAAATACACAAAACAAGTTGCAAACAGCTAACAGCCCATCAATTAACTGGCTGCCTAATGCCCACTTGCGAATGGGAAGTGAGTTGGGCTAGCAAATGTTCAAGCATTTCTATACCATATTGGCTTCTCCACTGATCAGGAAGCAATTTATTAAGCTGCTTTGGATGTTTTCACTGGCTTGGGGTGAGGCCCTCCATCCAAACAAGGCATGGGCTCTGTCAGGAATGGAACCACTTATAAATTACCCTTCAATCAAAATTAGTTCAAAAACCAAAATATGGGTTTACCAATCTGAGGCCCCTGCCACACGGCAGGGGAAAAGCCCTTTAAAGCGCGGCTTTTAAAAGCCGCGCCAACGTTGATACGGCTCGGCGGGATCCCCCGGATCCCCCGGCCGAGCCGCCTTTTCTCCCCGGCGCGATCAAACGCCGGAGAGAAAAGACGGCTCTAACCGGGAGCCGGCCGATCTGCGCATGTCGGAGCATGCGCAGTTCGGCTCCGGCCCGGGGTTGAGCCGGCGCAAGGGAGCGCCGGCGATCAGACGCCCGGGAAGAAGCGCCGCGTCCACTCGAACCACCGAGGTAGGTGGTTCATTTTGCGGCGGTTCTTCCCGGGTTTGGGCCAGTTTGGAGGCGGAAGCAGAACGCTTCCCAGATGTGGTGGTGTGATCGCGCTGCTTTGATCCGCCTCCAAACTGGCCCGTTCCCGGGCCAAATCGCCTCGTGTGAACGGGGCCTGAGTGTAGCATTCACTATTCTCTTCTTATTCTCTTCAGTGATCTTTAGAAGGAAGGGTAGGCAAGATTCTTCATAGGGGATGTCACCTTTTGAATATCGTAAATATCTGCTCTGGGCTAATCACATTATGAGCCTTGTTTGTAATTGTCACTGATGAAACAAATGGATTGGTCATGGCCTTTTCATTTTAATCTAGATTGATGACTACGCTTCCTTCCAAGTGACTAGACCTTGAAAAGCACAAGGTTTTGTGAGCATGACACTGAGTCTCAATAATCAACCCTCTCAGCCTTGTCCAAAATTGAGGTGAGAAATACAAGAATACTAGAGGGGGGTGTAAATTGATGCTTTAATTAAAATAATAATAGTCTGCTCATTTTTATGAGCCCAGTACAGAAATATGTTTCCACAATGAGGTATTGCTGTAGGGCCAAACAAAAGCGGGATTAATTAATAAAATTCTCACTGTTCAAAGGAGTTCAAAGGATTTTGAAGCTATTCAAAATTAGAACATAATCTTTTGAGTTACAGTCAACATAATAGTCCAGCAATTCCAAATAGTATTTAAACCATAATGATAGCATAGTTTTGCCATTTGTGACAAAGAAATAAAACGTCTGCAGCTAGAAAATTAAAGTTGATGGGGAAAACCAGAAGGTCGGCAGTGGGGAAGGTCCCCTAGAAAAGCAAAGCATTGGAAGTACAAGTCCAAAAGGATAGCTAAAAATGGGGGAAAGGACTGCAGTATCAGATCTAGGAGGAGGCTGAGATATTGTGGCTAGCAAGAGAAAGACAGGAAAATCAGAAGAACAATGAGGAATGCAGGCATTTGGAAGTTAGCTGATAGATTAGGTAGAATTTGTCTGCTGCCCAAGTGAAAAGCCTGACCTGACATGTAATCCACCTTGAGTCTCAGTGAGAAAATTGGACTATAAATAAAATAAATAAATATCTAGGCCAAGCCAGAAGGAGCCATGACACTGAAAGACACTACAGATATTTGGGCTAGCCCTACATTAACTAGTTCCCTCTTTGTAGGCATAATTTTTCAGAGATTTTGAATATATTTGTACAGGAGCACTGTGATCCATAAATAAGTTGCTATCCTTCTGAACATGTCACAAAAATGTTCCAGATCAGTTACTGCCCATGTCATACAAAAACTAGCTCATTACTGATTTGTTGTGACTGATGTTATTTAAAAATTAAATTAACCATAATCACATGGGTTAAAATTAAGAGAGCACAATGAGTCTCTTAAATCAAGTGAGATATCACTAAGGAGAATCAGGGCTTTTTCTGGTGTGTGTGTTTGTTTGTTTTTTAAATAGCTTAAACTTCCCAAATCAAGAGTTTGGAGTATGCTGTCCAAACGGCTCATTTTTTTTACACCCCATTACTTTCAGTCTTTTATACATTTAGGCAAAAAAATCTGTTCTCTCCTATCATTATCAGACCATCATTAAAGTATTCAGCTCAGTAGACTGCACAGTTTTATGTCTACATCAGCCCCTCTAAGCTAATAGACAATTTTACCAGAAAGTACTTTGGTTTAGTAGTTAAACTTTTGTACAATTTTTTTTGAAAAGCATTGCTTTTCCATGGACAAGCAAAAGCACTGCAAACAAGAAAGGAATGTGTGAGACAGCCACTAATAACATTTTGAAGTAGGACATGTATGTTTCCTGCATTGGGGCAAACAGTGACTCCCTACGGCCATTTCAGGATGGGGAAAGGGGGCAGGGGCTTGAACCTGCTTTTCTGCTCACACCATGATCCCAGTCAAAGCTGGGGCCCTCGTTTACAGAAAGAAACCCACATGGAAGTCTGTTCTCATCTGTCCTCAGGGCACTGTTTCAGCGGCTCTGGTATTTGAAATGGCTACTGAAACTTCTGCCCTCACCTCACCTGGATAGCCCAGGCTAGCCCAATCTCATCACCTCTCAGAAGCTAAGCAGGGTTGGCCCTGGAAACTATTTGGATGGGAGACCACCAAGCAATACCAAGGTTGTGTTGTGGAGGCAGGCAATGGCAAACCACCTCTGAATGGCTCTTCCCTTGAAAACCCCATGGGGTCGCCATAAGACAGCTGTTGGCCAAAAAAAAAAGAGAATTTAAAAAGTATGTATTTATTTGAGGATTTTAACAGAAGCGATTAATTTTTCTATACCACCAGCTTCTAGAAGAAGATCATTGGCCTGATCCAACTTCTAAAATATTTAATCAAATATGAAGTGATTCTGCTATTATGATGGAAAACATTTTTTCATATGAGAATTAACTGAATCTTATGAGCAGAATAATAAGAACAGGTCAAATGAGAGACTGCTATTGACTCAGATTTCTGTCAAGTTTACAATTGTCTGTTCTATGAAGATTATGCATCTGTCTCTCTTTTTCAAATTAAGCTGCTGTCTTTACAATAGCTGTCTTTGTAGTACAACAAAAGAACCATCTTTCTTCATGATATCAGTTTACAAATGTTATGGACAAAAATCTATGTTGAATATATAACGTTTTCATAAACAGAACAGAAACATGGACCCGAAGAGAATGTCTTCACAGTTTGCTCACCTTACTTATGGATGCAACATTTCAATATGCCTAGTTCCCACAAGCCCTGACCTGTGGACTCCGATGGTCAATAGCACAGTCTGTTCTTCTCCCAGACAAGCCTCACGAAAGCTGTCACACATGCTGAGATCTGCAGTGCAATTCTAAGTGCAATCCTAATTGATGTCAATTGATTAAGATGGGGAAATCTCTGTAGCTTGTCTCTTCACTATTCCAGCCCTGCTCATATTGCCTGGCTGACTCCCAAGGTAAAGTATGATTGTGCTCAGGTATTCGAAACAAGATCACAAATACATTGTGATTATTTTTTTTGCACTATCAATTGTAAAATATAGTTCCATCAAGGAAGTTCTGAGTGTGCACCAACATGATGAATGCAAGCAACTGACCATGCGCAGAAGCACAAACACTCAACAGAGCTCACATTAAATTATGCATGACAATGCTGAGAATGCATAATCCCTGCAAGCCCCTAATTTGTTATCATGCACCAATAGTGGCTTTCTAACCCACCAGTGTGCTGAATGCAACAGGGTGCTGCTGCAAAACTACTCACATTCATCTCCCCACCCCCCATCAAGTCACAGCTGGCTTATGGTGATTCCGTACAGCTGACTTATGGCGACTCTGTTTCAAGGCAAGAGATGTTCAGAGGTGGATTGTCATTGGCAGCCTCCATGTCATGACCATGGTATTTCTTGGTGGTCTCCCTTCAAAATACTGAGCATGGCTGACCCTGTTTAGCTTCCAAGGTCTGATGAGATCTGTCTAGCCTGGGCTATCCAGGTCAGGGCACCACATATTTTAAATTGTGAGGCAATGAGCGGGTAGTGGCTCCTGCTCCTTCCCACCCTCCCACAGTGCTGTCATCTTGTCAGCAGAAGGGTAGTTACTGCTCTTCCTCCCCAGTCCCCACCCTCCAGCCTTGCTTTGAAATACTTGAAAAAAATGACGTCCTTTATAAATCTTGCATTATTCTCCTACGATGAACAGCTCATATAAACGCACCACTCACTTGTGCTGTTTCTTGGGGGGGGGGGAAGCTAAGAACTATAATAGCTAAATTGTCTTCCTTCTGTAAAAGGAGGGGGGAAGAGAAAGAAATGCTAGTTACTGTTTCTTTAAATCTATCTGCATGTACTGAAAACACTTGCAAGTGTGTCAGGAACATTGTGGAGAGGGCTGCCCATATTAACAATAATGGGTAACAATTAAGAATTTACAAGTGTCATGTAGGAGCAGTCTATCTTTAATAAAAACAGATGGCAGCGAAACTCTTAAGTGGTCCTTTTAGTGTTGCAAGGAGGCCCTTGTCAAGCAGAGAAGCTGGATGGTTGTTCTACCTGGCCCATCTTAGGTTTGGAAACGGATGTTTTTAATCTACCTGAATAGGCTCTCCAACACAGAGTTAGGGCTATGAGCAATTCCTCACGGAAAAGCACAAAAGCCAAGAATTGAGACAAAGGCATCTGGCAGTGCTGGAAATGGAGAACACAAAAGTATCATCTCATCAGACAATGGAGAGGAGCAGATCTGGCAGCTGGCCACTTTGCACCAGCTTGATTCATCCTGCTGACCCTACTTCTGTTTAAAGTTTACAGCTGTAGAAATGGCACAGTAGAATATAAGCCAAAGTCATACTAAAGGAGCTCCCAAGGAATTTTCTGCCCACTCTTAGAAAAGAAACAGCTTATATTTCAGGTCCAGAGCCCAGTAATTGCTTGGTGTTCTGACAGAGGTTTAGGGTTTTTTTTATCCATGCCAAAAGCAAATGTCAGTGATTAAGCCATGCCGAGTACATTTCAAGAGCTGTTCCATGAATGCTGTTGATCATAATCCTTTGTTAATTTGTCAAGTGAAGCTCCTGCTTCTTTGCTTCTCATTTGAAATGCTTGCAGCAGCTGCTTGCTATTATTAAAGCTGTGGTTTGCTCTCTCTCTCTGCACCAAATGTGCCATATTTTGTAATTAATCATATAATAATCTATGCATCTACTTAGGTGCATTTATGAACTAACGGTAATTGTTCTAATAAATTCTAGCATGCAAAATCATTTGCTTCACAAAGCTAGCAGCAGTGGGTATTAAAAAGAACAGGTAACTGACTTAGAGGCCCATGTACTTTATCAAGTGAAACAAGTTCAGTAAAATTGTTCTCCATGTTCATATCAAAACTCTCCTTCTCCAAACAAGAGCCAATGTGAGAAGCAAATGCATTCCCATGGTTGTTCCTAGAAAGACTTTTACGCCAGTCTGGCACCAATAAAAAATTGTTTTACAGTAGTTTGCTTTTGCCTGCAGTACCCTGAAATGAAGACAAAAGACACAAATATTTGAATTAGACTAGGTTTTATTACACATGCTGTTAAATATTAAATCCATTTAACTTCTAACCCCCCAACCTTGTGTGGATCTGCTGCAGGCAGGCTGCTTGAGTAAGGGCAATGCCACTCTGGCTCCAAACTCAACTCAGTTTATGCTGCTGTGCTGTTTCTCACCAGCAGCACAGAATTGTGATGAGAGGTGCTGAGTCTAACAACATCTCCCTATGCAGCTTGGATTCAGTTCAATGCTGTCCAGCACCTGGATAACTCCTTACCGATGCCCCCTTGTCATATAGCCAGCCAGTAAGCAGCTGGCTTGGATGAACTCCCTTCTAATAGATGCCTCAGGGTGCTTACCAAGTGCATATTAACCTGCACATTTCTACCAACCTAGTTAGGGCCTCACCAGTCCTGGGACCAGGTCAATTTAAGTTATACTTACACACACTCAGGACTGACAGTATGAACCAGGCAAAAGAAAAGGGGGTCCCATTAGGCCAATTTGATGGAACCACCCTCTTGAACTCCTGCTCAGCCCTGAAGTAACCAGTTAATCCAATATTGTGGGTGGGTGGGATGGTGAATTACAGTCAATCTCAGGCAAATAATGCCCCTTCCTCTCCCTCTCTCAAGCAGCCAGGACTCTGCAACAACTCTAATTGCTTTCACGCACTCCCACAGTCCTCCCACCAATATCCTCAGCTGAATCCCCTCAGCTGAAAGCAAGTAAAAAAACACTCACCCCTCTAGCAGCTCTGTCTCCTGCTCTTGCTCAGAGCTCAGCTGGGTCTGTCCATATAGTACTGCCCATCAAAGGAGAAACCCAGAAGGACAAAGTCATCTGGATGTACTGGCAGAAGACGAAAGGCCACTTGATATCACATTTAGCCGATTCGGCCCCTCGCCCGCAACCACGGACCATACTGACCGCCTCATCAAACGAAGTGTACCTGACTGAACAGCGCTCACTAGGTATGGCATCATTCACCGAGCTGCCATGAGGATAAGACAAACGGAGAAGGAGGCAATACTCCCCAGGTGCCTTTTTTGGTACCACACTTAAAGGTGACACCCGCGGGTTGAGCACTGGAGGTGAGAAAAAAGAACCAACTGCCCTGCCTTCTAAACACTCTTTTAGAATTTTAGCTCTAACCACCTGCTCCATGCCATGAACTGAGGGCAAATTAGGAGCTGAAAATTAACACCTCTCACCCACATAGGTAATGTGAAAACCAAACTTGAACCCCTCTAACAAATACTGCCTATTGGCAAACTTCGGGTATATGCGCAACCAGTGCTCTAATTCAGGAACCTTAATTGAACTGGGTGCCTTTGTCAGGTAAGGCGCGACCGCCCCCCCGATGTCCGCCACCTCTGCCATCCTTGCCTGCAGGCCTGGCTTTTGCTTTGGGGCAAGATGGAAAAGCATGGGGGCCGGCACAGAGGGGGCATTCGTGCTGAAAGGGACAAGGTTTTCTACTGCAATTCCCATGTGAGGAAAACTCATAACACAGGGAGCGCCTTTGGATCACTTGGTCACCCAGGGAATGCGGAACTCCTGCATAGGCCGCATTGGTCCTCTTCACAACATGACCACTGTCTGAATGCTCCCCAAATGTAGGCCTGGCAAGGGACATTGTCTGCATCCATATATGCGGATGGATTAGGTCCCAACGGAGTGCCGGGTACATAGCTGCCTTCATTTGGAAGGCCCTATCATATTCCGTCCAGGCAGACCCAGCAAAGTCCAAATAGCCTTTATGGATTATATCCATATATTGGAGCAGCGATGAAGCCCTTTCTGGCCTTGACCTAACAATCACCCCAGCATAAATTAAGAAGCCGGGGTACCAATTAGCGTAGATTCGGTCTACACTATGGTGCTTCAAGCGCTCCTTATCCCTTTCATCCAATTTCTCCCTATCTTTCTTATCCAACTCCCTGTATAACAAGGAGAAGATGTCTACATAATCTCCCTGCAGTATCTTCTCCCTGGTAGCCGCAGTGAGGTGGTCACCTAACAGCATAGCCAGCCCCAGATGCCAACTCCTTTGCTGGCACCATCTTGTAAGTCCAATTTCCTGGATCTGGGGGAGCACATCTAGTCCACACCCCACTCTGCAATTGCGGACCTGGGCAGGATGGGGGAGTTGTGCCCACTGGGGCTGGTGAAGATCCACCAGCCAGTGACATCAGTAAACCCTCACCAATGGAAGGATCCACCAAAGTGCCACCCAGTATTACCCCACCAGCTGCAGGTTGAGCCCGTGCAGTCCCAACTGAGCCAGATGGAACAGGTGTACAGACTGCCCTGAGCAGAGGTGCCCTTCCCAGCATGGACACAGGCGACCCGGCAGAAGCCTACAAGCCCACCAGGCCCCATGGCCAAGTGATGTCAAGTGTTTGTGTCACAATTGGCCTACCTGACACATATGATGAGACATCTCGTATAGCCACTTGTTGTTCCTCACCCCAACTCACCGTGCTGCCAACCGTCTGGACAGGCCGTGCTTCATCATTGCTCACCGGT
>NW_015161491.1:70664-74509 GCF_001447785.1 Gekko japonicus
CCTTTGGTCTCTTAAATGAGCTACAGGTGGAGGAAAATCAGGGGGTGTGGAGCTTGCGTTCGGCTCTGCAGGAGTGGCTCCAGGTGTGAACCCTTCTGGCAGTCGGTGTTCATCCTCTGTAAAACTTATGTCCAGGGGTGCAGGGAGCTCTTCCTTGGATGTGGAAGGTGCAGAGTCCCTGGGATCAGGGTCCACTGGGTCGAGCAGCACAGTGGGCATGACACACCGGCTCTCAATGACAGAAAGACGGTTCAGTACCTGAGACTGGAAAAGCTCCATTGAAGACATAGGCAGTTGCCCAGAGGGCGAAGGTCCCTCCAGCCACTATTCAATGGCCGCTAACCTATCAAGGATGGCCCTGCTAACTGTTTAGGGGCGGGCTGTCTCCCTTTAGACACCCCAGCACCCTTCTTTGGAGCCATACCTACAGAATCAAGGCTCAACAGGTGCCCCCTGCGCATAGCTCTGCCAACACTCTACCCCCTCAAACACAGATGGCTATAGAAAACAACTATCCCCAGGCTAAAGCCCAAAATGGCAGCCAGTTATATGGGGGAGGGTGGTATCTAAAATGGCCACCCAAAGAACAGTCACAAAATGGCCGCCCAGCAAAAAAGGCCTGAAATGGCTGCCATTTAAAATTGTGAGTGAAATGATGAGTGAATTACTGGCCCCAGTGACAGATATGAAGGCGGAATCTTTGCTGAGCGATATGGATGTGGCCTATAGGTCATATTGCGGATATATAAAGAAAAATAACCTGCCTGGGGAAATAGTGATAAGATTCTCAAAGAGGCATGTGAGGGATGCAATCCTGAAAGTGGCATCTGGCACACCCGTGAAAGCTGGAGAAAAGACATTCCATTTGAAATAAGACAAAGGAGAAAGAAGTACAAAGATTTAACTCTTCTTCTCCAGACAAATACAATTGGATACAGATGGCTAACTCCAGAGGGCGTAACCTTCAAAATGAAGGATAAAAAGGAAAAGATTGACTCTGTTCAGAAAGCACGGGAATTTTTAAGAGTCCAGCTGGGAGAGCCAGAGGAGGAAGGAAAAAAAGGGATGGACAGTAGGTCCAGTGGCGAGCTGGACTCGGGGTCTTCCGGAGAAGATTCTCTATCAGAGAAAGGGGCAGCAGCCCCCAAAAGTCCTTACAAACTGCGAAAGAGACTGGGCAAGGGAAAATGAAGACTGAAAGACTCTGAAATGTGCTTTTGAAATGTCTAAAACTAGATGCTTAGAGATCTCTCTTGTAACAGTTAAAATTAAGAACTGAAAAAGATAATACTATACCTGATTTAGTTCATAATGGGACTAGCATGATTAAGTGATAACGTATGTTTAAGCTGATTTGATGACCTCCTCTATTGGCTTTTAGTCAGTAGTGGGTACCTTTTCTTTATCCTTCTATGTAGTCCTCGTCCCTATTTTCTGTTATAGTTTGTAGTGTTAATAAAAATGCAATAAAAAATCCCCTCCGGGGGGCATAAAAAATAAAATTAAAAAATGAAATTGTAGAACGGCCATTATATTTTCCCACCCAAAATGGCCCCTATTACTATCAATGCACGAGGAGTAGAGCCTGTGGGGGGGGGGAGCAAGCTACAGCCGGCCAGCCCGGGAGCAAGCTGACGCCACCGCTGCCTCCTCCTGATACACGCTGCCTCCACCGCCGCCTCAGCTGGGAGCTCAAACATGCAGTCATGCCAGCAAGCCCATGCGCTGCTGGAACTCCTGCTGATGCCTCCGACAGATCCCGACGTTGCACAGCTCCACACAGGCTACAGGCCTCCCCCAGCTGCCCGGTAAGAGCGTGCAGAGCTGCTGAAACTGTCTCCAGATGCTGCTGTAGCTGCTTCTGCTAAGTCCAAGGCCTTAAAGCACCCAGCAGCACAGTATGCGTGCTCCGCACAGCCCGAGCTCTCCAACGGACTGGTGAGGTAGGGGGCAGGAGCGAGACCTAAATAGGCTGGCTCTGCCCCCTGTAGGTATCCTTACTCTTGATGCCTCTCGTGGAGGCAAATCAGCCCTCCCCGGCCAGCGCAGGCTCGGCGGGGGTTGGGGCTCGCATATTGTTTGGTCCTTGTCTAAGTCCAATATTTTGCACATGCATATTTTCACACAGCCTTGTAGGAGTCAGAGTTCCACGCCATACCACTTAACAAAATTCTAAGTCCATTAACTTCAACAGAAGGGTGTAACTCTGTTTAGGATTGCTCTGCCAACCACCCATGACTGTGGGGAAACTTGATCCCCCAGTTTGGTGTAGTGGTTAAGTGTGCGGACTCTAATCTGGGAGAACCGGGTTTGATTCCCCACTCTTCCACTTGCACCTGCTGATGTGACCTTGGTCAGTCACAAGCTCTGGCACAGCTGTACCTGAAAGAGCAGTTTGTGGTCCTTGAAAAAGAGCAGTTTGTGTCAGAGTTCTCTCAGCCCCACCCACCTCACAGGGTGTCTGTTGTGGGGAGGGGAAGGGAAAGGAGTTTGTAAGCCACTCTGAGACTCCAAGTGAAGGGCGGGGTATAAATCCAATCTCTTCTTCTTCTTCTTCTTCTTCTTCTTCTTCTTCTTCTTCTTCTTCTTCTTCTTCTTCATTTCACCTGCTGTGCAGACTCAAGTTAAATAAGGTGAGGAAATCTGACGCTCAACTCACAAGTGATTGTGTCTGCCAAGAACAATATGTTCATTTACTGAACATGCTCTGCAAAGTTGGTGACATCTCTGGTCTCTTGCCATTCTGCAGGATCTCTTACCAGAGTAACCTAGAAACTAGAAATGAGGCTGATTTTTTAAAAATCTGGATTGGTTTGTAAATTCCCATTTCCATTTTATTTCTCCCTTGTGAGAAACAAACCCATGGGACTTTATGTTTGTACCAGTTTCTATTTCCTCATGGTGAATTTTCTCAAATGTTTCTAGTGCCATTTTTTCATCAATTGTGTACAAAGGATATACAACATATACATGACATAAAAATGGAATCTAAGTGGTGGGGGAAATGACACAAAAGGAACACCTGACAAAGAAATGACAGCAGTTTGAACTGAAATTGGTAAGAATGATGACATGTGACTTCTAAAAGAAACAAAAATGCCTATATTGGGTTATCTCTGTGAGAAACAGATTCCAGGGAGAGCTAGGTTGTGCAAATAGGAGCAGATCAGTTTCTCAATGAATGGCTTCCATTCAGATATGTGAGTCAAAGTAAACATGCTTCTGTAAAGCAAGGAATTTGGGAGAAGGGCAAACCCCTGTGTCCCCCATCTAGGAAAGCAAGGGCATGGTGGCTACGCCCAGCTCCAAAGGCCTCCCCTTACACAGCCCATTTACCACCATCTATCAAAATGTTTGGCTGTCATTCTCTTGTGTGGGAAAAATCAAAGCATTACACAACCTACCCTTCAGCCTATTCTCAGAGGGTTAGCCCTACTGATAGACCCCTCTCCTCGAATTTACAATCTTTTCCCAACTGTAATTCTGGGGGAGCCCCAGGTCCCATCTGGAGGCTGGCATCCCTACTGCACATCCATGATTGATATCTGTTCATAGGATGGGTAGTTTTCTAGGGACTGTTATTCAAACTAAAAATGGCTGTGTCATGTTTAATATATTGCGGTATCCATATTCACAAACTCAGGGCTTTTTTGTAGAAAAAGCCCAGCAGGAACTGATTAGCATAATAGGCCACACCCAACAGCAGAAACTCACTAGCATATTAGGCCACACCCCTAACACCAGAGCACATTAGCATATTAGGCCACACCCCCATACCATCCCTTGGCTTACCCGGGCACCCTGCAGCTGCGGGGAGCCCGGGGAAGCCCCCCCTTGAAGGGGAG
>NW_015161491.1:74686-136351 GCF_001447785.1 Gekko japonicus
CTCCCTTTGGCTTGCCGGGGTCCCCCACCCCGGGGGGGAGCCGGGGAAAGCCAGCCCTTAGGCAGGCTGGAGAAGGCACAGGAAAGCATTTAAATGCCTCCCCGATCCTTCCAGGGGGGGGCCTGCCCCGCCCACCTCGGAGTCACCGGGGGGGTCACTCTCCAGACCTTCCCTCTGTAGCCAGGCATGCAGAGGTTTTGGCTGTAGTGGGCGTGACCAACTTCGAAGCCAGACGGAACTCCGTTCCTGTGCATCCCTGCCCAAAAATAGCCCTGCACAAGCTCAAAAAATGCATTAGGGACTGAAGAGGGTTTCTTAGCATCATTTTTAGAGCACAGTCTGCATTAAAATTCAAGAGCTTTGTCATAGGTAAAAACAAACAGAAGTTCCTTAAGCAATTAGAAAGCAGAGCATCTTTTAATCTAGCAGCAAAGGACTTAATTTCACTGAAACCAGATCCAGCACATGGCAGCTGACTGCATGAATGACCCTCGCTAGGGTTGCCAGCCTCCAGGTGGGGCCTGGGGATCTCCCGCTTTTACAACTGATCTCCAGCTGACAGAGATCAACTCCCCTGGAGAAAATGGCTGCTTTGAAGAGTGGACTCTGTGGCATTGTACTGTGCTGAGGCCCCTCTCCTCCCCAAATCCCGCCTTCTCCTGGCTCCACCCCCAAAGTCTCCAGGTATTTTCCAACCCAGACCTGGCAACCCTAACCCTCACACTGGGAAAGTATCTGACACTTGCCAAAGCTTTCTGCTCTGGGTTGCAACAGGAAGTTGTATACAACTACATTTAGTTTTTCATTAATGTAAAAAACCCTGATAAAATGGATCAGTATAGTATTGTCTCAGAGTCAGTAGTTTGTTAGTGTGCATGTGTTGTACAAGTGATAGCTTAGTTTATACACAATGCATAAAATATACAGTGCGTAAAATAATTTGGAAACAACAACAATGAAAACTGGCAAAACAGAAAAGCTCACAGTAAAGAACATAAGAAAGCAAAAAGAAACTGAAAGGGGACATTTGTAGGTTCCTACCAGAAACACAAAATTTGATCCAAGAGCCTGAACATTATAAAGAGCATATTGTTGTGGCTACTAAGCCAAGTATCTACAATATAACAAATATTTCAGGTGTGGTTTTGTTTGGAAAATTAATCAGATTTTCAGCAAAGTTTTGAGCATATGTGGGTAGGAATGGGCATGAACCAGGAAAATGTGGTTCATTTCAGTTTGTGGTTTGTGGCATGCCCAGTTTGTGAGCCATGACCTGTCACAAATTTTTAGGTGCCAAACAAAGTGGTTCAATTTTGTGAGGTTCATGATGTGGTAGAACAGGCTCCCAGCATGCTAGAGGCACCAATCATGCAGGAGTTCTCCGTCTGACCTCTCCTCTACTTGCCCTCCGAGCTTGGTGACAACTGGATTTATGGAGCCCAAGTTACAACCCCCCCAAAGAAGGTGCTCCCAAGGAAGTGCTTCCTGGGAAAATAACAGCCACAGGTTCAGGAGTGCATAGAACAGACCCTGTGCAAGCTAGAGACACCAAACTCACAGAGACCCTTCCCCTGATGCTCTTCTACATACCCTCCCAGTTATGTGCAGATTGGATGTAGGGGGTTCAAGTTATATCCCCCCAAAAAGATGTCCTCAGGAAAAGTGCTTTTGGGGGAAACTATGGGTGGACCCCCTGCATGCACAGACTAAATGCACAGAGAACCTCACCATGCCACCAACTCCTCCACAATCTCTACAAATTGGGGGAGGATTACATTTCTCAGGTCCCCCTATGCTCACAGTCCCCCCCAAGTCTCCAAAGGCAGGAAGGAGAGAAAGGTAGACATCCCCAGAGTTTCAACAGGGACTCCCCAAATTAACCCTACAGCAGTGTTGCAGGCACCTTAGCCACACAACACAAGCAAGGGAAGTGTGCCCACAACTCTCACAGTCCCTTCTTGAGGGCTGAAACATACAGGTCCAGAACACACCCATCAATGGGGTGCATTCTTCTATGCAGCAAAGGAATAGAAACACATGTTGAGCTGGCAGGGCCATCCCCAAGTCTCCAAAAGCAGGTTCTGAAGGACAAAAAGACAGACATCAGCAGAGTTTCAACAGGGGCTCCCCAAAGTAACCCCACAGCAGCTTGGCAGAGACCCCTGGCAATCACTGGAACCCATCAAGGCTTGCCCACTATGCTCCCAGGCCCCCTCAGGCCCAAACACATAGATCCTCTGGTCACAGCCTACCCCTAGGTGAAATTTCTGGTTATTCACCATTAGCCAAACACATTGTACAAATAAGAGATCACTTGTGAATTGTACAAATGCAACAGAAAGGGGAAGTCAAACAAGGACTTGCTTGTACAAGCAGATGTTTGTTGAGGTAGGTGTTTGCTGAGGTGGATGTTGTTCCATGAGGTAAGTGTTTGCTGAGGTGGATGTTGTTCCATGAGGTAAGTGTTTGCTGAGGTGGATGTTGTTCCATGAGGTAAGTGTTTGCTGAGGTGGATGTTGTTCCATGAGGTAAGTGTTTGCTGAGGTGGATGTTGTTCCATGAGGTAAGTGTTTGCTGAGGTGGATGTTGTTCCATGAGGTAAGTGTTTGCTGAGGTGGATGTTGTTCCATGAGGTAAGTGTTTGCTGAGGTGGATGTTGTTCCATGAGGTAAGTGTTTGCTGAGGTGGATGTTGTTCCATGAGGTAAGTGTTTGCTGAGGTGGATGTTGTTCCATGAGGTAAGTGTTTGCTGAGGTGGATGTTGTTCCATGAGGTAAGTGTTTGCTGAGGTGGATGTTGTTCCATGAGGTAAGTGTTTGCTGAGGTGGATGTTGTTCCATGAGGTAAGTGTTTGCTGAGGTGGATGTTGTTCCATGAGGTAAGTGTTTGCTGAGGTGGATGTTGTTCCATGAGGTAGGTGTTGTGTTATGATGTTGTTTCATGAAGTAGGTGTTGGGTGAGGGTGATTTTCTTTGGAGTGCAAAAGTAAAGGAGGGGTTTTCTCAGCGGGGGAATTTCAGTGAGAAAGGGTTGGGTGTGGGGGCAGCCCACCCCTGACTGGCAAAGGCAGCCATCTTCCCATCCAAGTGCCCAAGGGTGTAGACTTTCCAATTTCCCAAGGGGGGCTGGGGCTTGGCCAGAGGCATTGCTTTGCTAGGAGCAAGGGTAATAAGAGATCACTTGTGAATTGTACAAATGCAACAGAAAGGGGAAGTCAAACAAGGACTTGCTTGTACAAGCAGATGTTTGTTGAGGTAGGTGTTTGCTGAGGTGGATGTTGTTCCATGAGGTAAGTGTTTGCTGAGGTGGATGTTGTTCCATGAGGTAGGTGTTGTGTTATGATGTTGTTTCATGAAGTAGGTGTTGGGTGAGGGTGATTTTCTTTGGAGTGCAAAAGTAAAGGAGGGGTTTTCTCAGCGGGGGAATTTCAGTGAGAAAGGGTTGGGTGTGGGGGCAGCTCATCCCCACTTGGCAGAGGTGGCCATCCTCCCATCCTCCCACCCAAGCACCAAGAGCACAACCCGCAGATCACATTCTGGATCACCCAGAGAGGAGGAGGAATGGGGAGACATGCAGAGAGATAACAGGAGGCCTGAGTCTTTCTCTGTAAGTGCTCCATGCACAGGGGAATTGATGCAGACCACACAGCACAAAACATTGCCACCATGATACAGAGTAGCCTGAGGCCACCTAAAATGTAAACCCCACCAGGGGAGAGGTGTTCCCAATCAGGAGGGGTGGGAGAGTATAAAATGTGGGTCCTCAGCCAAGGCACCTAGTGGCTAAGCCCCTCTGCTTGGTATGAGCAGAGAGATGGGGTGGCTCAGAGCCCTGAGTCCATGTAAAACTCAAACCCCAGCAGGAGAGAAGTATTCACAATCAGGAATAAATGAATGTGCTCTACTTTTAAAAAGTTCCCTGCCTCTCTGTCTAACTACAACACCTAACAGAGGAGAGGGTGTGGAGCTGAGCTGAGCTGAGGGTATATATAGCAATTTGATCCATAGAACAGAATGAGAACTCTGTTGTCGGCAGCCAGCAGTGCCTGTTAATTTTTGGAGGGCCCCGCTGGTGTTTCCAAGGCTGGAGAAGTCTGGGGGCCCTGTTGAGCAGAGGCAGTCTGTCTGGAATTGTATCCATTCAGGAACCACCGTGAACCTCTTGAAAGTTCTTGTAAAGTTTGTGCTGGCTGACCTGCCATGAACTTCAGTTCGCAAACCACGAACTGGCCAAAATTCATAATGAACTTTAATTTGTGAGCTGGTTTGTGCCCATCTTTATACATGAGTTTATTGTTTTTTCCTCACCCTAATGGGGTTCTGATCATTTATATGTGTGTACTATTCTTTCTTTTTTTTTGCTTTAATATTTAGGCCTATCAACAGTACAAAGTGTAATCAAATGAGAACAAACCTTTAAAATGTTAATTTTTAAATTTATATCACTTTTAACCAACCTATGATGGACTGAAGTTACATGATTACACCTAACTAGAGAGAAAACTATGTATAGAATATGTGGAAAAGTCAACAGAAGGCTGTATGTGTGAAATGCATTCAATTATGGTGAAAATATGCAACTCAGTCTTCAGGAAAACTTTGTAAACCGAACAAGAACTTGAAAGGATCTGACCAGGGGGGTAGTAAAATATGCATGCACAGAAAATGATGGAGAAAGTAATATTTGCCCAGTCTTAGTCAAGATGCTGGGATATCTGTGATAGGATCTTCCCCGTATTTTAAAACTAGCAGTGGCAGCGGAGTATTTATATTATTTATTTATTAATTTAACTTTTACCCCGCCCTCCCCGCCGAGGCAGGCTCAGGGCGGCTCACATAAAACCAATAAAACATGTACATCTCAGTATAAAAATCCATAGTAAACAATTTAAAACAGTAGATATAACAATGGCGGTACAATATACTAAAGTGCATTTAAGAACACATTCAGCGCTGCTACCACTCTAGGTAACTTCTAGCTCTAGGTCGACCCACGGCATGGCTGATAAGGTGCAGCTCCTATCGGAATGCCTTCCAGAAAAGCTCCATTTTCACGGCCCTGCGGAACTGTGTCAGGTTCCACAGGGCCCTAATCTCACCAGGGAGCTCATTCCAATTGGTTGGAGCCACCAAAGAGAACACCCTGGTCCTTGTCGATGTCAGCCTGGCGTCCTTCAGCCCAGGGAGGGCCAAACGGTTTTGTGAATCTGATCACAGTGCTCTCTGGGGAACATGCGGGGAAAGGTGGTCCCTCAGGTAGGCAGATCCCTGACCATAGAGGGCTTTAAAGGTCAAAACCAGCACCTTGAAGCGAATCCAGTATGCTATTGGCAGCCAGTGCAATGGCTTTAGCACAGGCCGGATGTGTTCCCGCATGGGGAGCCCCATCAACAGCCTGGCCGCCACATTTTGCACCCACTGCACCAAGGGCAGCCCCATGTAGAGAGCGTTGCAACCTCGAGGTGACCATTGCATGGATCACTGAAGCCAGATCATTGCATTCAAGGAAGGGAACCAACTGCCTGATCAGCCAAAGGTGGTAAAAGGCTGCCTTGGCAGTGGCTGCTACCTGGACCTCCATTGTTAAGGAGGCATCCAGGAGCACTCCCAAGCTCCTGACCCTTGGCACTGGTACCAACGGTGCCCCATCGAAGGCCAGTAGTGGGATTCCTAACCCCAAGCCACTCCGATTCAGGCTCAGGACCTCCATCTTTGTCGGATTCAATTTCAATCGGCTCATTCTAAGCCATCCAGCCACATCCTGTAGCACCCAGTCCAGATCTTCTGGGGTAGAGTCAGACTGACCGCCCAACAGCAGATAGAGCTGGGTGTCATCTGCATATTGGTGACATCCTAGCCCATGCCTCTGGGCAATCTGGGCAAGGGGGCACATATAGATGTTAAATGGCATCGGGGAAAGCACTGCCCCTTGAGGCACTCTACAAGTAAGGTCATGATTCAGATTGTAGCCATGCAGTGATGGTGGCGCTCCTTTCCAAATGTGGTGAAGATAATTAAATGCATTTCACAGATACAAGAGTGTCACCTCTGGTTTTATCAACAGAAATTTCACTAGAACTATAGACTATAAGATTGTGGAACTGGCAGATTTGATTTTAAACTGTTACAAGGAAATGTGATGGCATTTCTAACTACACCTAAAGACTTGGAAACATTGGCAAACTGAGATCTTACACAATCACTACAAGTTTTGTGGGAAAACTTTGAAGACCATCTGGTACAAGTGGTAACAAAAATCCTCCAGCAACCACTTGAAAAAATCCTGCAAAGGTAGGACAAAGAGCAGAATATCCCATTGACATCACTCAAAAAACAGGACCTCAGACATGATGTTTTTCTGAAGGAATCGTGTGCACCAAATAGAGAGATAACAAGCTCATGTGATTGTGTGTAATAGACTTTGTTTTCTCAGCCTTGTACAATACCAATATAAAAATGTGTTTCAAGTTTCAATACTAGCAATATGGAATGTAACACCATGAAAAAAGATCCTAAAGATGGTTTAAGCAAATATTATAAGCAATGAGTCTTTAACAGGTTCTAATTTACCTTGATTTAATAATAGTACAATGTAACTATGATGGAAGTCTTATAGTAATGTGATCTAAACTTTTTAAATTAATAACATGAATTATTATATCTGGAAAGGAAAGAATTGTGTGGATTAGATGGGAATTTTGGGGCAGGAAATGACTTTTTATTTCTTTTTATATATTTATTTTTCCCTTTCTTTCTCCTTAATTAAAAAAAATTGGAAAATAGCACTGTGTGACAAATCTATACATAACAGTCAGACTATATAGTATAGGGAGCAAGATAAGATAGTTATAATAATAGATAATTATATAGTTTGTAAAGAATTGTAAGATCTGATATTTTATTGTAGAATAAGAACATTTTTAGTAGAAATTGTGGGTTTTTCTGGTTATATGTTTGTAGAGGAAGAAATATCATGATAACATAGAATGTTGCCAGACACTATAAATATGCAGAAAAAGGAATTTTGTAAGCGAGACGATGTTGTGTATGAGACATTGACATGGATTTCTTTAAAAATTTATTTCTTTAAAAATTTATTTTTGAAAACCTAATGAGATATATATTTTTTTTTAAAAAAAAACCCAGAAACTGACACAAACACAAACTCATGGAAGAAAAAGACCGTCAAAAACCAGATACTGGTCTTTTTTTCTTTCAAAGATAACAGCATTGTGGGCGGTAATCAGTTTCAATTTGCAAACCATAAAATGGTAGGATAGTTAAACAGTTCTATCTTCCAATGCACCACCACCTGACTCAAAGTCTTACATGGTTGCTATTTCATTTCCTTAAAAATATGAAAAGATTAAATCATGGCTTTTTCAGCATTTGTTTAAATAGACACTAAGTCTAGGAGTCTTCAAATCTTAAAAGAACTAGAGTCAAGTCCAGTAGCACCTTAGAGACTAACAAGCTTTTGGGGGAAAGATTTTGAGAGCCGAAGCTCCCTTCATCTGATGATATCTGTCAAAAGCTTATACCCTGATAATCTTATTGCTCTCTAAGTAGGGTGGGCAGGTCTTACATGGCTGTCGGCAGGGGGGTTCTTCTTCCTCCTCAGGAGTTCTTCGGTGCACACACAAAGTGCGTGTGCCACAATGACATCTCCTGGAAGCGATGTCCTTGTGCAGGGCATGTTGTGGTTGGGGTCGCTATCATTTGAGGAAAAACCATGTGCGTCCTCCCACAATGTGCCCTGAATGATCACATCACCTTCAGGTGATGTCACTGTGCCGGGCACATTGGCCCTAATGCAGCACTTTGGGGGCAAGGTTCCCCCCGCAGGCTGGATCTGGGCTGGTGGATCAGGGGCCCTAAAAGTGGGCAACCCCCCCCCCAGGGGAATGACAGCCCTATCTCTAAGGTACTCGTGGACTCACATCTAACTCTTCTACTGCAGTCCAACATGACTACCCTCTGAAACTATCTTCAATTCTTGGGAAATTCTGAAACTGCAATCTAATCTAGATCATCTTCACAGGCTTTCCCACACAGCTTCAGATCCACTCTCCAAATGAAAGAACTGAAGAAGAAATATGAGTGCTTAATTTTCATCCCCAGGCTTCCCCTAATTGTCATGTTAGCCCGGCCTCTGATAGTGCTGCTCTTAGAAAGATGCCCAGCAATACCTAACTAGATTCCTGTTATTAAGCAACATCACCCTTTTCACTGTGAATTCCTTTCGGGTTACAGCGAAAGAATACAGGAGCAGCTGCCTCAAACACTTTCCACTACCCAAGCAAAAAAGGGTTTTGCATTTGGCTACATTGCAAAATGTGCCTGGGCATTTGACCTTCTGAGGTTATAACAAATAATCTGAAGAAGCTGAGTCAGGAAAAAATGGTTGCTGGTATACAGCATCAATGAGATACTGTTTATCACTGGAAAGAGATGAGTCCTAGAAGATAGGGATAGTGCACTGACTAATGGAAATTGCTCTGATTATCAGTGCTCTGCTAAACACACCAGAAATTTAAAAGACTGGGAAATCATATGGCTGTAGCCAGGGTTATATATTTAATAGTTATATGTTATATATTGTGTGTGTGTTCAGTGGAATGGCACACAGGGCAGACAGCAGTCATGTGGCTCTTTTGGTTTATGATAACTGTGAGTGTGCATCTCTGGAAGACACAGAGCAAGAACCACTGCATTAAGCTTTTTATTTACTAGATTAAAAACTGATTATTTTAAACTATGGCATTAGACTAAAATACCAGGACCTCTGTTTTGGAGATCCAGTTCAGTGTAGTGGTTAGGAGTGTGGACTTTAATTTGGGAAAGAGAAACAGGTTTGATTCCCGACTCCTCCACATGCAGATGCTGGGTGACCTTCAGCAAGCCACAGTTCTCCCAGAACTTGTAACTGACCCAAGGTCATACCAGCAGCTGCATGTGGAAGAGTGGGGAATCAAACCCGGTTCTCCCAGATTTGAGTCCATGCTCCTAACCACTACACCAAACTGGCTCTCATCAATTGACAGTTGATGTAGTGATAGCCATGGCATTTATGGTTTTAAGAAACAATTAGGCAGATTCATGGAAAAGGGGTCCATCCGTTACTAGCCTCTGAATACTAGTGTCAGGGGTCATTTCCTGCGGGAGTGCATAGGAGCGGAGCTCCGGCAGTAAGGAACCCAGGGGGTGGGCACATGCAATGAGCCCCACCCCCTGCTCCCAGCAGCCCTCAGTCAGGCCACGAGGAGCAAGAAGCAGCCAGGTAAGTTGCAGAGCCCCACCCCCCCAGTCCGCCTTCAGGTACAAGCTCTCCCTCTCTGTGAGGGCAGGTCTGTGCGTCCCCCCCCCCCAATAGCTATCAAGCCAAAACAGTCCAGTGGAGCCTGTGTGGTGGGTGATGTCAGGGGGTGTGACATATGCAAATGAGTTATGCTAATGAGTGATGCTAATGAGCTCCTGCACCTCTTTTTCTACGAAATGACCCCTGACTAGTGTTAATCAGTAGCATCAGGGGAAGGCCTTGGCCTCTATGCCATATTTGTTGACCCTTGAAGGCAACTAGTTGGCCAGTGTGTCATACAGGATGCTGGACTAGATGGACCACTGGTATGATCCAGCAGGGCTGCTCTAATGTAAAATACTATATCATGAAAACAAGGCCATGTTCAGAACCTAAAAGTTGGAATGCATGAGGCAGATGCTTGAACTGTGGCTTAAAAGGCAAAAATTGAGAAGATGAGGTTCCTTCATTCATGCACAAAAACCTAATAAAATTTAAGCCATGATATAGTCACTATATCAACAAAATTCAAGGTTCATAGATCTTTACATAATGGAACTTTACCTGTGATGTTTTATGCTCTCTAATATAACTGTCACAATGCCACCCAATATATTTGCAGGACATCAGCCATGTATGAAAATTTTGGGAAAGGAAGGTTTTCTTTTATGTAACAGAAATCCAAATAACCCCTTACTTTTTTTTTTTGCTTGTTTTGTGCATTGCTAATCTGAAGGGCGTTTATTGTCAACAGCCACTCTCATTTTCCTCTCTAATCAGCACTGAGCCTGTCTGATTATTTATGATCCCAATATTTTCCCCATCAAAACAGCTACAGTTTATACAATGTGCCACATCATCAGCAACTGAAAACCTGTGTCTTGCAAGGTCATTGATTTACAAATGAACAACTGAAATTCTAATGTTTTAACTTATTAACTATTAGAGTTTTCTAAATCTCTATTAAATAGTGTTTCAAATAATAAAAACATTTTGGCTCCAAGTCATTATGTAAACTGCCAATGGCAGGATTTACAGAGTAATCCTAAACAGAGCTACACCATACTAAATCCATTGAACTTAATAACTCTGTTTAGGACTGCACTGCTATCACTTTAGTGTGTTGGATGAAACTCATGTCTGGGATACCTGCGCTGAACTGGTGCTTAAGATACTGAAAAGATAAACCTAAAACATAGCCATGTTTTTCCATTCCATTTGGCTGAAAGCTGGTTGTGGCATCTCAGAGCAGTTTGAGCATGCTCATAAGCACCCTCCTTTTTTGATGAGGAGGAAAAACTCTCCAGTCTAACTCATTAACTAGGAGATTTAGATGCTAGGGTTTTCCCATCTACTTTTGAAACACATTTTGTATAGGCACAATGTAGCCATAGGTGGAGAGCATATTGAGACTTCCCTAAGAGGGCATGATGGGTCATAAGTTCTATTCTACATCCATCTCTAAGGAAAAGTGCTACCCAGAGATATCTGTGCAAATAAAACAAATGTCCTACTTCAGAGAGGGAGGGAGGGAGGTAAAGGGTGGGGATACTGCAAAGGAAAAATATGAAGGGATGAAGATATCAGACAATGCATTACAGGATTAGAGGCCATGTACCATGAGATGCAGTAGAGGTTCATGAGCACTGACTTTCCTACAGAGGGTTGCCATTCCCCCACTGGGGGCAGGGGATCCCCCAACACCAGCGGGCACATCACCACTGCTTAGCAGGCCAGAAGTGGGGAAATGGCAGGGAAGTGGTGCAATGTCAGCAGCATCCTGATGCACTGTCATCATTTCCTGTGCTCCTGGAAGTCACATCAGGGCATTGTCAGAAGATGTGAGGCATGGGCTGGCATTTGGGCAAAACTCTATGGTTTAACTATGATTTTGCCAAGACACCAGAGTGTCCCTGGCATCCTCCAAGAACATGTTGATGTCACTTTTGAGTGCATGGGGGAGTGATGTCAACACACCTCCAGTGATGTCATTATGTTGCTGACTAGAGCCCCCAACACCAGTATGCCCCCTCCCACACCAGTTGCCAAGCCCTGAGTGGCTATCCTATTCCTACAGCACACTCCCCCCCCCTCAAGGGATAAAGTTAGATTCCATTTAGCCCTATTTAATCTATTATTTCTTTTGCTACTGATCCACAGCTACACACAATGTGGCTATCAGGTAGTCCTTTAGTAGTCATGTGGATAACTATTAACAGTTCTGACATTAAAGAGACAACAAAAACCCTTAGTACTTGCATGCATAGAAACCTATTATTTGTGCAATGGTATGACATGAATTGAAGCATATTTTAGGATCATTTACATAGGCACATTCTCTCAAGAGCAAACGAGATGAATCAATTATACAAGTTATATGTGCAGTACCTCAACCAAATCCTTTTGATTAATTGCAAGCCATTAATGAGTGTGATAATAAGTATGTCACTAAGTATTCTATAAAATATGTAAAGCATGGGTGATTCTCAGTAGATGTTAGCAAGCATCCAATTTAACCTTCACAGCTCATGAAGAATTGTTCAAATGTCCTGGGTTTAGACATGATAACTATTGATTGTTTACTGCATACTGTGACCTTTGATGCCAAGAAGGAAAATGTATGAGATATTATGTTATAATCCTATCACACTATCAGCTCTATAGTATGATGGGTTGAAAGTAATGACATTGAAATAATGACTGATATTCTGCACACAGATCCTTAAATCCCATTAGGTTTTCAAGCAGACGGTTTATGTGACTGCAGCTAATGGTATGACGTGTTTCACCTCAATCCACATTTACAAAAAGAACCTACAAAAGAATAGATTCAATCAACACTTTTCATATCATTAGAAATGTAGACAACTGCTTGACTGGAAAAACCTTCCCATAATCTACTTCTGTGTGAAAAATGAAAATGGTATAACTGAAATTTCATAGCAAAATTTAAATACCCTACTCTTAAAATATCAAAGTGAAGATTTTTTTAAAAAAACAACACATGCAAACATTTATTTTATGAAAAAATCACATCATTTCCCAATGTACTAAGTAGCTAATTGTTTGCAGATGAACTACTACAAATTTAACCATTTACAGTGGTTCACCTTCAAATAATGACCTATGCAGTACTGAGTAATCAGTCAAGTTATTAATACAGAGAAAGATTCAGTTTAGTGGATTCATGGAAAATTACTAGGTAGTTTAAATTGAAGACAATTCATACACATGGAGAAAGATCCTTTTCCCCTTCTCACTCACACAAATCACTTTTATCCTATGGGCCTACTCACCAAATTCTTGTGGCTAGGTTTAAGGACATAAGAACATAGAGAAGCCATGTTGGATCAGGCCAATGGCCCATCCAATCCAACACTCTGTGTCACACAGTGGGCAAAACCCAGGTGCCACCAGGTAGTCCACCACTAGGGTCAGAACTCCAGAAGTCCCCCCACTGTTGCCTCCCAGGTACCAAGAATATAGTGCATCAGTGCCCCAGACATAGTTTTCCATCTATACCTTTTGACTAATAGCTACTCATTGACCTCTGTTCTATATGTTTATCCAATCCTCTCTTGAAGCTATCTATGCTTGTAGCCATCACCACTTCCTGTGGCTGTGAATTACTCTTTGGGTGAAGAAGTACTTCCTTTTATCTGGTCTAAACCTACTGCTCATTAATTTCATTGAGTTCCCAATGGTTCTTGTATTGTGAGAAAAGTAATTTATCCCAAACATAATTTTGTAAACCTCTATCATGTCACCCCTTCATTTTTCCAACTAAAAAGCCCTAACCTTCTTCATAGGGAAGGTGTTCCATCCCCTTAATAATTTTAGTAGCCCTTTTCTGCACGGTTTCCAATGCTATAATATCTTTTTTTAAGGTGTGGTGACTAGTGCTTTCTTCTAACTATCCACAACTTTCTTTTAAAAATCTCTTTCAATAAATGTATGCTTGCAGTTGAAGTCAATCGGTTTAGAATGGTTCAACTCTGCTGTTAGGAGATGAGCTGAATATTTGCTTTTATGTGTTTGTGCTTGCTCACACACACACATACTTTTATGGACTGTGCCTATAAATCCCTATGGGCTTGGGAAAGCTGTTTGCATTGCATGATGTGACTGCTTCACCTGGAGAGTATCTTGCCTGTAGTTTATGCAGATGAAGCTTGCACACAGACAGCTGGCAAAGCATTGTGGGGACAAGACGCACATGGTGGCCTTTGTTAGAGAAAACAACAACTCTGAGTTGAATATTCTCCATTGCTGAGAGACTGGATGTCATGTTCTACAGAGACCTGATCTGCATTTGAATAGCCATTTCCTGTGGAAGGTGCCTTGAGCTTTTGCACAACAAAGGGATGTCCTGAAGTTGAGATTCAACACATGGCCAAATGGAATTCCATGAGACAGAGTATAAAGTTTCAGATATCGCCCCACCCATAGTAGCCTGCCCCTTCCCACATGCAGCCAATAAGGAGAATTCATGGGATGGATCTATAGGTCAGGTGGTATCACGAACAGGCAGGAGGCCCCCACCTGGAGATTTCACTATATAACGCAAAGCACACTTTCAGTCAGAGGCCATGCTTTGAGAAGGTGAGAGCTGCTGTTGAGCTGCTGCTGAGCTGAGAGAGAGAGATGCAGCCGCTACAGCTGTTCCTGCTGTGGGCTGGCTGGCCACACAGCCAAACCCCCCCCCATCTTTCCTTGAGTAGAGCTCTTGTATGAATCTCTCTAAGGTGCACAGTTAGAGACATTCAACCACATCAGCCAACATGTTTTGGAAGCCATTTCCTGTGGAAGGTGCCTTGAGCTTTTGCACAACAAAGGGATGTCCTGAAGTTGAGATTCAACACATGGCCAAATGGAATTCCATGAGACAGAGTATAAAGTTTCAGATATCGCCCCACCCATAGTAGCCTGCCCCTTCCCACATGCAGCCAATAAGGAGAATTCATGGGATGGATCTATAGGTCAGGTGGTATCACGAACAGGCAGGAGGCCCCCACCTGGAGATTTCACTATATAACGCAAAGCACACTTTCAGTCAGAGGCCATGCTTTGAGAAGGTGAGAGCTGCTGTTGAGCTGCTGCTGAGCTGAGAGAGAGAGATGCAGCCGCTACAGCTGTTCCTGCTGTGGGCTGGCTGGCCACACAGCCAAACCCCCCCCCATCTTTCCTTGAGTAGAGCTCTTGTATGAATCTCTCTAAGGTGCACAGTTAGAGACATTCAACCACATCAGCCAACATGTTTTGGAGATGTGTAAGAGCATTAGACCCCAGGGATCTTTCCCTTCCTTTCCAATCATCACTGCAACAGACCGGACTTCTAGACCAGGTGAGCATAAATCGTTTCAGCCACCTCCCTACTTCTAAGCAACTAAGTAACTATTTTGTATTCATTTCTGTAATTCTAAAAGGAACTTGTCTGTGTGATTGTGTGTGTGTGACTCTGTTTGTCCAACCAAATATTATCATTCAGTAAAAAGAACAACTTGCTTTTAAGATACAAGCCTCATCTCCATTTATATCACTGGGAAATTCCTTGGAGTGGGTTTGGACCTCTGTATACACAGGCAAAAGGACCCCAAAATAGTTAGTCTTGCCTCTGTTGTAAATAAGGCAGTTTGGCTAACACTGCTTGGGATGGTACAGGAAGTCTACTTGGCCTACTCTTGCTGAATTTTCACTATATCCACAGATATTTTTTTTTACATTGAGAGAAAAATGTTATTGAGCAAGAAAACAGGAACACAACAACTATTCACAGTGGCAGAAAGAGCTTGGTTGCCATGCAATGATTGTAAGAAAGAATCCGTTTAAGGAAAAGTCTCCATTAAGGCTCCATTTCATCTGAGACAGGGAGCTGCTTCACACCGGGTTGCCATCCAGCAGCTGGCAACCAGCAGGAGTGGGGTGGGGGGATTGTCTTATCATTGCAAAGGACTTCAGTAGTTTAGCATAACAGGCTAATATTAAGTTTCCATAAAACAGATAGGAAAAGGGTAAACAGTTTTCCCAGTCTCTGCTTTGCAGCCTTTGTTCCAACCCCTTAATTAAGATTACATTTCACTACAGGGATATGGGGGGCACTGTAGGGTAATGTCATTACATCAGTTCTAGAGGAAACCATATTGTTTCCAGCTATTCCTAGAGAGGCTTGATGTCACTTCTGGGTTTCCCCTGGAAGTGATGTAACACCACCACCCAATGGTGATTTTTAATTCCCCCCTTCCCCACCTGCTTTCTGAGTACCTATGGACAACATGGCCCGGGAGCAGGAAAAAGACCCAGCAGGAAAAGGACAAGCCTAGCTTCACACCATAGGCCCCATTTTGACCAGCATGAAAATCTCCTTCCTTTACACACTATAAACTAATTTTCGAATGAGATACACTAGAAAGTGCTAGAAGGGCAGCTTTCCCAAAGGTTATGTATTAGAAAGATTTGCAGAGAAATTATTGCAAGCCTGCCAGACACCCAGCACAGTTTGAAGACAACTGCTTCCCATCTCTGGATATTTCAAGTGCCTTTGAATATCTCTTTTGGACTCCTAAATAGGTTGGGATGACTATAGTTCTCAAAGGCCCTTTAAGCTGCTTTTGGCCATTTCTAGGCAGCAACTCTGGAAAGAATGAAGTTACCACAGAACATATTAACCCTAGTTAGATGGAAGAAAAAGCTTCCCAGATAACAGTAGAGTATCAGGCAGTAGAGATTAACAGTAGAGATTAACAGGCAAACATGTATTTATATTGCAGTCATTCCTGGGGGTACAGCCTGGGGAAGGTAGGGTTCTTGGCAGGGAGCCCAGCATAGTTGCAATTGCATGGAATCCAACCTTCAAAGTATCCATTTCCTCCAGGGGAACTGATCTCTGTCATCTGACGATCAGTTGGAAAACCAGGAGATCTCCAGCCGCTGCCCCCCCCGATGTTTGCAACCCTAAATGCAGATCATTAATGAAATCCTAGCCATAGTTAACTCAGTGCAAGCCCTTAGTTGTCTTTTGTGCCTGGATGTATGCCACCTTAAACTTTTGAAAAGGTAGGATATAAAATTTTTAAAAATACATACATCAACAAATTCTGTCTATTCTGCCTTACAAGAACTGGGCAGGGGAAGTGTCTTCTAACCATTTAAAGGAATAATTGAGCTTAAGATCCATTTTGATTAAAAGAAATGCCTGCAGGAGTTGCAATGTATTGTTCATATATTATGCACTGTCTGGGGGTAGCTGCCCAGTTAGGGTTGCCAGCCTCCAGGTGGGGCCAGGAGATCTCCCGCTTTTACAACTGATCTCCAGCTGACAGAGATCAGCTCCCCTGGAGAAAATGGCTGCTTTGAAGGGTGGACTCTATGGCATTGTACCATGCTGAGGCCCCTCCCCTCCCCAAACCCCACCATCTCCTGGATCCACCCCCAAAGTCTCCAGGTATTTTCTAACCCAGACCTAGCAACCCTAGCCCCAGACCCACACTCACCAGCTCCAGAGGAGGTGCCAGCAGGAAATAGCCTTCCCCAGGAACCACTGAAATAGGTAGTCCAAGAACAGGCTGTGGGGAAGGATGCAAGAGTGAGGCCACACCTAGAAATGCACCATCAGCAGCCTCAGTTCCCAGCAGGCCTAGCACAGGCCTCAGACAGGAGGTGGGGCTTAGGCAGCAGACTCTCGATGGGAACAGGTCAGAAGAAGAGGCCAGCAGCTGGGGTCTTCTAGGGCCTGTGCAGGCAGGCAGAGCAGCATCTTGAAACCTCAGGGAAGGGAAGGCTGGAGAGGAGAAGGCCTAGCCAGGGAGGCCATTGGCCCAGACTCCCTTCACTAACCGTAGACTCACCCCTGAAGACAGGGCATTGGGGGAGTCCAGGGCATAGTTCCCTCTAAGCTGTGCTAGGGGGCACTGGCACAGAAAATTTTAACAGGTAGCACAAGGAATTCTGCTTCTGCTCACAAGGGATTTTTTTCTCCATTGGAAACAATGGCGGATGGGGGTACCTCCTTCTTGGGCCCACAGAATTTGAAATTTGGGGGGCGTTGAGGAGAGACACCAGCAGCTATGGTGCAAATTTGGTGCCTCTAGCTCAAAAAACAGCCCCCCTGAGCCCACCAAATTGATTCTCCATTGTAACCTATGGGGCGTACTAACTATATCGGTCCCCATAGGCTACACTAGAGCCGGGAAAATTATATATTTTTTTACACACCCCTATTATGCTTTTCAGTATGATTTGTAAGCTGCTTTGAGACACAGGGAAAAGTGGGATATAAATATTTGATTAAATAAGTAGTTTGGGCAGGTTGATATCATTTAAGCAACTTCCTGTTTTTTAGATTAGGCAGGGTTCTGACAGTGATTGTTCCTCCTCTGTTATACTTGACCTGTAATGCTGGTTGTCATATTTCACTAACAAAAAACAAAAAACCCAAAGTAGACTGCAAGAGTTCCCCATCCCCCCCCCCCCCGCCAAGTGCTGGTATGTTTTCTAGGGTTCAGCACAAGGTGATGGTCTGAGGCCAGGTCTACCGATATAGTGGAAAGAGATGAATAGACCTTTTGTCCTGAGGCCAGGTCTACCGATATAGTAGAAAGGACTGGGTATACCTGTTCTCTGGAGACCAGGGCTACCAATATAGTAGAAAGGGGTGGGTAGACCTGTTCTCCAGAGGACAGGTCTATCTACCAATATAGTGGAAAGGGGTGGGTAGACCTCTTCTCCGGAGGACAGGTCTACCAATATAGTGGAAAGGGGTGGGTGAAATTTGACTTGATTCTGTTTTCTCTTATAATGTTTACAATATTTTAATTTATTTCATTTAAAATTAATTTAAAACAATGTATTTTGAGATTTTTACAAGTTTATGGAAGTAATCTTCTAAAAAAGTAATTTACACGATAGTCAAATGTAGACTTGCTCACAACTTTAATGTTATTAGGTTTTTTTCCACTCACAAGGTAGAATTTCTGATCACAACACTGTGGAGCTTACAGGGAACATTGGTCCATGTCAGTTTAACCCCAGGCGATCCTTTATTAGTGCACCCCAGAGAAGTCCAGGGAGGAAAGGCCAGACCACTTCCAAGATACCAATGGAAAGGAACCTGGCAGGAGTGAGAGAAAGGAGCAGAGTGCCACTTCCTTGCCACTTCTTGGGTGTAGCTTGGAAAAGGGGGAACTCTAGATCAGAGGTGTCAAACTCATTTGTTACAAGGGTCAGATCTGACATAAATGTCACTTTGTCAGGCCTGGCCATGTGTGCCACAAAATGTAATGCTAGGTACTGAAAACATAAACTGTATAAAGGACAGCAGCTGCTAAGCTCCGAGTTGGTCTATCCTCACTGCAAGGCCCATAAGCTGGGAGGGGGGTGCAAAGGAAAACCCATATGGGTGGACTGGAGAGCCAGTGGTGCAGCACTGGGGAGATGCTCTCATGCTCCTTGACTGCTGTGGATTAGGTTGTTCCACCATGCTGAAACCACAATCAGAGTGGCTCTGCCCACTCCCCCCCCCCCAGCAGTCTCCTGTTCCCTCCCTTGCGTTAGTTGCTCACAGGTTGAATAAGAACCCTGGATGGGCTGGTATCAGCCCCCGGGAGTTATGTTTCTTTTATTTTTATTTTTATTTTTAGATTTTATTTTTTATAAAGACAAACAGTTCAGGAAAAACACACAAATACATAAATGTGGGGGGTTCAGTTACATCATCAATTTATATGCTTGGATACATCATACCATATTTGTTTTCCATGTTCCACCTTATGTTCTTACAAAAATCTTCTGCATATTTTGATATAAGTTTTTGTATTCTATGGAAGGTTATATATCTCTATACTTTATCTATTGTATTCTTCAGTTCATTTCAAAATCTAAACCATATAGTTTCATACATACACAAGCATTTACATAGGTATCCAAATAGTAGGGGATTTCATTACCTCATCAAATTACCTATTTAAATACCTCAGTACTTGGTTTTCAAAGTTGACCTTATATTCTTACAATGATCTTTCACATACGTTTCAAAAAGTAAAAAAAATTATACTCTTCTGGTATATTTTCCAATGTTTCAACTCATTTATGTAGTTTTGAACAGCGGTATAATAATTATATTATTCAGACCTTTATAAAATCTTGAGGGACTGTATTTTCTCGCTTACCCAAAAATTTGATCCTTTTGTATTCTTTCTTATCCACAAAATTTTGGAACTTTTCCATAGGTTTTCATCTTCTTCTTCATTCTCTTTCTCCTCTTAAGCCTTAAAGTTTTAATTTGGTGACTTTTCCCCTTGTATCGTCCCATGGTAACCATCTATAATCAATTTTTAAAGTAGTTTGAGGTTCCATATATTTTTCTTTTCTCTCTCTTTGAATAGATATTTCATTTGCTGGTTCAATAATTCCATCTCTTATCATTCTTTCATGGGGTCTCATGTTCAGTTCTTCAGTCAATTTGTCTCTTTTTGGATATGTTTTGTAAATCATATCAATCGGATTATAAACTTAATCTGTATCTTCTGTATCAATATGTTCCACAAAAGTAAATATGTCAATTTGCTCTTCCTTCTGATTGGTGCTCTGCTGTAAGAGTAGATCAAATATAGGTTGCACATCCTTCATCACTTTTTCCACAACTGTTCTTACTGCTGTTATAATTTTTTCCTGTATTAATCATTTAAAGTCTGTAACCAACAATGAATCTTTGCTTACACCAGCCATTTCCAAAATATCATGTTAAAAACAGGGGATCTCTCCAACACTTTGTCAGTACAACCTCTACCATCACACAGCTACCTATACTTACACAGCAGGTTTTGTTATGGTTACATTAAAGAAAAACAGGAGCATTCCCAAATTAAAATACAGAGAGTCTTTCAGATTGCCTTTCAATAAAAACCCTTACAATTACACCACTTCTATATTTGCAAAACAATAACCATTATAGTCATATTAAAGACTGAAATAATTTCAACCAAGGCCAATGTTCTTATCAATTGTTAACAGTGCAGGGAAGACAGAATGTACCTTTATAATTTCAACAAAGTATGTTATGAGAGTATGTTATGAGAGTATAACATACAAAAATTCAAATTGTTCCTAATAGTTCTTATTGATTCTTCTTCTTTTTAGTTCTTTTTAGTTGTTTAGTTCTTTTTAGTTATTTGTAATCCTTTAAAGGGTCTTCATATAGTTCATATAATTCCAAATACTTTATTTGTAATTCCAAAAAATTCCCTGAAAGTCAAAGCCAAATAAGATGAATATTTCCAAAAATTTTGTAATCCAGTACACAATATTGAAAGATCAATATTTTTATTTGACAGTTTTGTTCTCAGATCACAACCTTCTCTTCTTTTGCCTGAGCCATTTAAAAAAATGCTTTCACATCTTTTCTTAGCCGCTTGAAGAAAGAGGACGGGAAGGGAAGAAATTCTTCACCCCTCTAATCCTTTGTGTTTTCAATAGATTTAAAGGGGGCTTGATCAATGGGGAATCTCTGATGTTGTTGCTTGTACAGTTACTCACAGTGTTGGTGTTTTTAAGCAGTTCAGTTGAAGTTTTCTGCTTCTCCCCCTCGCTCGGGTAGTCGCAGCTTCACACCCATGCCTGTCATGGATGCTCTTGATCAGTTCTTGCTTTGGGGCAATCAAAGGTTTTTCTCCCGGTTGCTGCCACTTGCGGGGAGTCCCAATCAAGCCCCCTGCACTGTGCTCCTCTTCGGGGAGCTCAGTGGAGTTCGGGAGCCCCTGAACTCCTCTAAATAAAGTTGATCCGGCCGGCACATGGAAGATCTTCCCGATGTCGACCATTCTCACTGCGCCAACCTGCCCCAGGGCCTTATGTTTGACACCCCTGCTCTAGATGGCACTATAGCCTCTGACTCCACCCTACACTGGTAGAGACTGACATTCACATGTGGCTGTTGCTATTATAGGCCAGAGGTTTTGTGCTGATTTGTTTTGCCTTTGACACTAATTACACAATTAGCACTCATGACACTGATGATTGGTTTGAAAAAAAGATTTTAGGCATTAACTGAAATCAATTAAACTAGTAGGGGACCCACAAGGACTGGTGGTGGGGCTCTCATTTCCTGCTCCCCCACTATTTCCTCTCACCCTTGACTGAAAACCCCAGAACCTCTACTTCTTTCCTGCTTTTTTCTCTTCTTCCCATCCACTAGCCAACCTACCCTTAACTGTCCCCCATCTTCAACTTTTCTTCCTTTCCTCCCCCAGCAGACTCTACCCAGGAAAACTGTTACCCAATTGTGCAGTGGTGGTCACTGGGCCAGGCCCAGCTGTGCAGCACCAGCTGCCAGTTTGAGCTCAGTTGTGCAATGCCAGCTGCTGATCCAGGCACAGTTACATGATGCTGGCCACCAGGCTGAGCCCAGTTATCCAGTGGAGAACCCACAAGGAGTTGCAGGGACACATCAGTTCCCTCTAATCCTCCTCCTCACACTATTTCCTCTTCTCCTCCTTCTGGCTTCCCCCATATTTCAATTTTCCCTGCTTCTTTCCACCTACCAATCAACCTACATTTTAAATTTCCCCCAACTCCATCTGTATTTATTAGTTACTTTGTTTATACCTCACTTTGCTTCACAATGGGGAACCAAAGCAGGTAAAATCATCCCTTTCTCCTGCATTTTATCCTCAAAATAACCCTGTGAGGTAGGTTAGGTGAAGACTATGTAGCTGGTCCCCGGTCACCCAGTGAGCTTCCTTTGCAGAACTATGAACTGAACCTGGGTCTCCCACATCCCATTGTGAAACTCTAACCACTACACCACCCTGGATTTTGTGGGGTGGCTGCTGTTGAACAGTACCAACCAGCCCTGGATGAATCATGCAGATCTCAGTGGTCCTTTCCGCACTAAACCTTAAATCCTGGTTCAACCCTGTCGCTGAACTAACATCTATATACTAATTGCAACAGAGGGCGCCTTGTGCAGATACTTATTTCCACTAACAGGAAGCTCACTCTCCCCCAACAGCTTTTCCAACATAGTCAGTAGACTTCCTGTGTCTGCAGAAAAATCCAAGAAGTAAAAAATCCCTTCAGGGAGGGTTGAATTTGTTATGTATTGACTTGAATGTAAATACTGACAGGCGAATCGCCTCATTGAAACTCAATGTTAAGCTTCAGCCTGGGCTAGGATCCTAATGTAACCAATAGGAGTCCTAGCCCAGGGAGTGTCTACCAATCACGCTGCAAAGCGGGACCGCTTGTGATTGGGTATTGTATCTTCAACCTCATAGGTTGTTATCTGTACAGGGGGTGTGGCTACATTAGCCGGGAGTGTTTAAATATCGACAAGCCAGTGTAAATACTTTAAGCAGTTTAGGGTCGCCAGGTCCCCCCCTGGCCACTGACAGGGGATGGGGGGTAAGGTTGCCAGGTCCAGGCTGGCAAAGTCCTGGAGATTTGTGGGTGGAGCCTGGGGAGCACAGGAACCTCAATGGGGTACAATGTCACAGAGTCCACCCTCCAAAGCATCCATTTTCTCCATGGGAAGTTATCTCTGCAGTCTGGAGATGAGCAGTAATTCCAGGCATCCCCAGGTCCCACCTGCAGGCTGGCATCCCTAGGCAGCACTCTCTGGGTGGCTTGATACCACCTGATTTGCATGACTCAAGTAGGCCCAGCTGCTTGCTACTGTTCATCAACAGCCACCCTATGAAAGCCAGTGTGATGTAACAATTAGAGCTTCAGATTAGGGTCTGCGAGACACAGGTTCTTGCGGTGGAAGCTGACTTTGTGATTTTGGACCAGTCACATACTTTCAGCCTAGCCAACCTCACAGGGTTGTTGTGCAGATAAAAAGGAGGAGAGAATAATGTAAGCTGCTTTGGTCCCCACTGTGGAGAAAGACTGTAATTTTCCTAGGTAGAGGCTGTGGGGGAGGGGTGTGGAGATGGAAAGTTGAAGACAGAGAGGCAGATAAAGGTAGGTTGGCTTTTGGGTGGGAAGGAAATTGTGTTGCCAACTCCAGGTTGGCAAATTCCTGGACATTTGAGGGGTGGAGCCTGGGGAGGGTGGGATTTGAGGAGGGGAGAAACTACAGACCAGTATAATGCGATAGACTCCAACCTCCAAACCATACATGGAGGAGAGAGAGAAAGAAAGGGGGGCAGAAGGGAGAAAGAGTATGAGAGAGGTAGGGGGAGACAGGAGGAAGCAAAGGTGTGAGGAATAGGATAACCATCCCGCAAGTTTCTTGCGGGTCTCCACTTGTTCTACACTAAACACGAGTTCACCCCTGTAATTATCTCAGGGTATTTTTTATTTCCACATTACATTGCGGTTACCCCGCTTTCATCCCACACTTGTCCCAGGATAAACAGATGCTGTTATAACCAGGGATAAATGCAAGGTATTGTGTCCCGAGTTGAACTCTGATAAAACCAGGGATGAGATCCAAGTGTGGAAAATACCATAGTAACCAGTTGCTGCCAGGCCTAGCCTCCAGTGAGTTCTCCCTTAAAGAGTTCTTCCCTCCTCCTGCCTTTTACTGACTGAAACCGAGCCTTGTAGGCCACAAAGCAGTTGTGGTTGCTTAGCAATTCCCACAATGTCCATTGAAAGGGCATTTGTTTCTTAAAGCTATAGATGCTGCATCTATTATAATGAGGAGGGTTAACCCCCCCCCCATCATGTGATTTTTTAAAAACAGTTTTAGATTTCTCTGCAACCCTGGAGTGTTTTACAGGTTTGTAGAATGATCTGGCTGGTCTGTTATGGCTCCAATCTCTGGATTTAAGTATCCACAGATTTCACCATGTTGAGAATCAGATGTAAGGACACCCCCTCCCCAGTTCTCTATCCACATATCAGCATTACTTGTGGTTACCAACTACACATAACAAAGGAATAAGGAACCAACTTCAGCCTCATTAGTGAGGTGACAGTCCTAAGAAGTTGTGACTACTTTCTCAGAATCCTGTGAGCTAGTTGTCCCAGCATGTACTTTTCATGAATTGCAAGACGACCAAATGCTCTTTGTAATTCTCAGCAAATAAAAAGACTACACAGCCATCAGACATCATTCTAATGGGAATTTAACACAACCACTTTTCACAGCCACTATCAGATGCCTCCTTAACAGGAATTAGGACTTTCATTGCCTATTTCTGTCACAATGAGACTAGAGGAGAATAAAAGAAGAACAATATGATCCTTACTTTTCTAATAATCTAATCTTATGGAAACTCATTTATCTGACTTCTAATAATATTTCTACTGCTATTTTAATTGAAACTCCTTTATCATGAGAACTGACAGAGACTAGAAATGGTAAATTACAGTATTTTTCTGCAAACCCCATAATTACAAATGATATTGAATGACTGTAGACATAAATACCGAGTAAATGTATGGAAATTGAGGGGGAGGCACAGGGAAAATATCTTACAGTAGGTTCCATGAAATAATATTGGAACAAAACATAATAATTATCTGGTATCTGTCTAAATGGTCTCTTAAAATAGTACTTTCTAGAATGGCTTTTTTTCAGTGACCTTGAATACACTATGATATAAATTTGCATGTTAACAGAAAACAGTTTTCACTGCATGGCCACTACATGTGTGACAGATATGCTTTATAACTCACCCAGGGAAATGAATAGCTCATTAAGATAATTTTAGTTCTAGTCTGACAAAGATCTATACAGAGATGAAGGGGGATATTGCCATTTGTAAATAATGATGAATCTTTCAGTGTCAGCTCACTGTTTCCCCCCCCCCCCAAGGTCTATTTTGAGAGGATTCATTGAAGAAGGATTCACTGATGGTCCAACCTTAACAGTATTGTCTACCTCAGTAGGTGGCACCATGGGGAATTTCAAGAATTCATTTTTCTTGGATATGCTACTTTAAATACTTTTAACTAGAGGTGCCACAAGAAAGCAGTCATGTGAATCTTAGTTTGACCATTTCTAGCACTAGTTCCATGTTTGTGAGTAGACTGTGTGCAGGTAGACTTCTAATCTACTTGTCTCCTGACCCTAAAACAATCACAGCTAGAAGTTTTTGAACAACTGTTTTTTTCTAGTTTAGTATTATGGCAGCATGATGATGGAACCAATGGGTTGGTTCGTATTAAGATTGAGAGTTATCAAACTCTATGCAATAGATGTAGCCTCGATTATGTAATGGCATGCAGGTTAAGAGCAAATGCCGAACACAGATCGACAGTAGTGAAAGCTGAGTGTTATATCCAATCTCCAGTGAATAAAATCCTATGATCTTTTTCTGAACATAAAGCCTAAATATTTCCACAGGGTGGGATGAGAAAAGCTAATAAATGGTAAATACTAACAAGGAATCTAATAAAACCAAAAGGTCAGTAATTATCTGTCAATTTGACAAATTATACCAGGAAGCCTGTAATGAAATAGTAAGCTCTAAACCTAAGAAAAAGCATAATTGCAGCTCATAAATTTGTGCATCCTCTGAAACAGTTTATATGCTAAAAACATAAGTCATTTGATTAGAAATACTTTAAAAATATATACAATCGAAGAGGTGAGTCCACTTATGAGCAAACAACATTTCAGATCCTCAAATACATATAGACAGAGGCCAGATCCTCAAATACATATACATATAGACAAATTGTTACACAGAACACAGCTGATTATTACTCCTCCTACACAACGATCCCCATCAGTAAGTTACCAGTGGTTGTACCACATCAAGAGTACTTTTCAAGTATTAACATAGCAAAGAACCATTAGAAGAGAAGAGATTGGATTTATACCACACCCTTCACTACCCAAAGGAGTCTCAGAGTGGCTTACAAACTCCTTTCCCTTCCCCTCCCCACAACAGACACCCTGTGAGGTAGGTGGGGCTGAGAGAACTCTGACAGAAACTTTGCTTGAGTCTGCGCACTTAACCACTACACCAAACTCATGAGCCTACAAAAACACACGCACACATACAGAGGATGTTAATTAGTATTTCAATCAAAGTGTGTATGTGTGTGCATGAACATATGTGTTTGTGTCTGCTGACTGAGGTTTGAGAACACAAATCTGATGGCACACCTTGGCCCATGAAACATATGCTACTATCAAATTATTTTTAAGGAGCCATCTTGTTTGAGCTTTACACTATTTAACAAAATGGAATACTTAACAGAATTCAATCTTCTCTCTGTGTTTTAGGAACTTTGCCCCGCAAATAGCAATTCCATATGATTTTGTTGACAAATGTCAAGTTGTTAATGGAGAAAAGGAGCCATATTATAATATAAAATACACCTTTTTATTTCAATGCATGGTTATTTGTACCATTTATATTGCAATGTGTTCCCAGCTTGTGATTGGTTTTCTTACATGAGAGAGTTTATGGCAGACTTGTGGCATCTTTATAATTTTTGCTTTATTTACAAACAAATAAATAGAATATAAATGGAAATGGCTTCAAATTCACTATTCCATATCAGATCCAGAGATCTAGAGAGATCTGCATCTAAAGTGCTTCACTATCTGACAGTTAATAGCTGTCTCTCTGCCTATTTCTTCCCATCTCTTCTAATCAGCTGCCTCTTCATGAATACATTTCTTCCTCTTCCCTCAGCTGAAAGAGAGGTGTCCCTTTCTCCAAGCTCTGATGAATAAATCATTAGAACACACTGCTCCCTATATAAGCATTATGTATGGCAGATAAAACCTCTCTGGACTACTAGTCTAAGTGAGGAATGGTTACCCAGGAGCCATAGCAGTAAAACTGTGCACTGCCTACCTGTTGGCCCAAACTGATTTTTACTGCAATCCTAACATGTTTACTTGGGAATAGAACAATAAGAGTGGTCCTTATAGAAGTAAACATTCCCTTCTCTGCTGTCTGTTATGCCTTCCCCCCAGTCATGCCCCATAGGTTGGTAGAAGCACAGGAATAGCAGTGGGAATAAAAATCCACTCCATACAACCACCAGAAAAAAACAACAGTTAGATCTGAGCCAATGCATTGTGTAAACCATTCCTTAGTAATTCCTGTACCATGCCACACATTTTTAATAGGAACAGCTACATGCAGGGAACATCCAACTTGTAGCAGGACTCTACTTCATTGTAGAAAGTTAAATGTTCTCTAAGTTTTATATACTTATGTGTCCTGAGTCTAAAACTCTGACAATTTCCCATAATCTCTCTATCATTTACTTTCAAAGGATCACAAAGGCAAATTGCCACTTCCAAGTTTCCACGCTGTATGGTGGGTGGGTAAACTGTCATTCAGGGAAAGGCCTATGTGTGGTCCTCATTTTAATTATATGCATATCTCTGTCACAAACATACACACACCCCTAGTCAGTACCTGTTACTGATTTCTCATGTCCTGAAGCTATCTAGGTGGTGAATAACAGTGACTAATTCATCATTGCTCCCTCCCACATGCCTTACAATTATGTGATGCTGTGCAAGTAATTTTACCTGCCACAGAGGTTCCAGGTCTCTATCAATGAACAGTAAAAGTGATCCTAAAATTCACTTACCCACACATTTTCCCTATTAGCTTCAGTTGGACTCACAAAACTATATCAGGATTAATTAATTTTTAAGGACAAAAAAAAGTAGAACCTTGGAAGGTAAATCCGCTTCTAAGTTTCATTTCACTAGTTCTGTTTAATTGCTTTTGTTTATTAGGTTCTTTGGCAAAGTCCCAACATTCCTGAAGAAAAACAAGGGAGAAATCAGAAGGGGAAACAAACTTCAGAGCAGCAGAATATTGGAACTCCAGTACTCTGTCAGTACTTTATTTCTGTCTTAAGGATCCTTCCCCTGGCTTTATACTAGGCCAGGACATGCACTATACTTCTGCTTTTGAAGAACAGACCCATCTCTATGCAAATACTGAAACAGGAGCTTAACGCTGCTATCTGTCCCCTCCATGGACCAGGGTGCTTTGTGTGTGGCTGAGAATAGACTAGAAGAGCTATATCGATTAGTTTCCTGTAGATCTTTCCACAAATTCCAGCACAAAAAGCAATGAGAGATGGAGAATTAACTATTAAATTCACAATTCGGATATTGTGGTATCATAATCTTTCACCTCCTAGATATTCCAGCAGGATTTATACCAGTTAAAATCTAGATACACACTGGAGAACTTGAACCTGTTTAGGGAAACAAAAATTTACTAAAACAGGGAAGTCAGATTGACGTATAACAAAATGTTCAGGTGAATTGTTTTCATTTTGTTTCCGAAGACTGTATGGAATAGCAGTCTCTTTAGCCTTTACATAGCAGCCCTTTTCAGAAGTTACACTCATGCATACCAAGAATCGGGGAACCACACATATCATGGGTGTGCACTACCCTTACTGCTCCCAATATGCATGATTAACATGTTATCTGAAAACAAGGAATCTACGTATTTTGCCTGTGTATGCTGTTTGGCATGCACAGATCAGAACCCTGAAAAATCCATTGATCCATTTGAGCATATTGAAGTTTTTTAAAAAACGTAAAGGTTCCCTTGCTCGAAAGGCAGTCAAATCTGACTCTAGGGTTGCGGTGCTCATCTCCGTTTCAAAGCCGAAGAGCCAGCACTGTCCGAAGATGTTTCTGTGGTCATGTGACTGGCATGACTAAACACCAAGGCACACGGAACGCTGTTACCTTCCCACTATTTATCTACTTGCAATTTCTTGCTTTCGAACTGCTAGGTTGGCAGGAGCTGGAACTAGAGACGGGAGCTCACTCCATCATGCGGCAACTTGGGTCTCGAACTGCTGAACTACTGACCTTCCACATCCTGCAGTTCAGCGTCTTAACCACTTGAGCCACCGCAGCTTTTACATGTATTTTTAACATGTATTTTTACATGTTTTACATGTATGCAAAATATGTACATTCCCTTGTGACCATGCATATTGGAAGAATCTACACACAAAGGTAAAACAAACAACTGAAGAAAAACAGTTTCCCACAGGAAAAGTGTTTTTGCCATATATCCAAGAAATCACAGATCAGATGGGAAAACTTATGAAAAAACACAACCTACAAACAGTATTCAGACCCACCAGAAAAATACAACAGATGCTGTGATCAGCAAAAGACAGACGAGACCCCCTCACTTCTGCAGGAGTATACTGCATACCCTGCAGCTGTGGACAGGTTTAAATTGGGACCACACAGCATAGCATTCAGACAAGAATAAAAGAACATGAGAGATACCACAGCTGGGCCAACCTGAAAAATCAGCAGTGGCTGAACATAGCCTAACTCAAACAGGACACAGTCTCTTATTCCAAGACACTGAAAGGCTGGACAACATATCCAATTACCATGTCAGATTACACAGGGAAGCCATTGAAATTCATAAACATAAACACAATTTCAACAGGTAAGAAGAGAGTTTAAAAATAAATAGGGCATGGTTTCCTGTCCTGAAAAGCAGAAAAATGCTCTACATTTTACAATAGCACTACAGATAAGATTAGAATTTCAACAGCCAATCCATATGCAAAAGAACCTCCTCAGGAAAGCTCCTCCATTAGCATGCCACAGCTTGGGGAACTCCTACAAGATAATGACTCAGCCCTACCCCACCTTCCTGAGCAGATATAAATTACCTGCCTACCTTTTTTCTTCTCACCTTGTCACAGAGAATACTCCATCTTTCTGTGTTATACCTCTGAGGATGCCAGTCACAGCTGCTGGCAAAACGTCAGGTCCTACAATACCAAGACCATGGTCATACAGCCCGGAAAAACTACAACAACAAATCTACACACAGCTGACAGTTTCCCAGTATGTGTGGCTATAACATCAGAACAAAGCTACAGTGTAGCATTTTTCGTGTAAATAACCTGTCTACATAGACATCCTATCAGCCAAGCAAACACACAGTCATGTTTATATGGTCAAGGAAGATAAAGATGATAGGGCAAGTAAATCAGCCTCTAGCGATGGGGCACAAACTGGTTCACGAACTAAAGTTCATGACAAATTTTGGCTGGTCCATGGTTCAAGAACTGAAGTTCATGGCAGGTCAATCAACACGAACTTTCCACAAACTTTCAAACAGTTTGTGGAGGTTCATGAATGGATATATTTCCAGACTGTCTCCACTCAAACAAAATATTTACCAAACTTCAAAGCAATTGGGGAGGGGGTTCCCTCCAGCCTTGGAAACACTGTTATCAGTTTCAAACTAGTCATGTCATTTTCAATAGGGCTTTCCCCCTTTTGCCAGCATTCCTTTGTGTTTCCTTCCCATTTTCTTCCACAGAGCTTCCAAAATCCCCCCTTGCTTGGATTTGTTTTGATTCTGTGCTTGGACAGCAATTCTTTTAAGCTTGCAGTGCCACAGTGGCACTGAGTTCTGCTAAGCATTCTGTACACTGAACTGGATGTACTGGGCTTGCAAAAAAAGCCCCTTTCTTGGAGAGTGATACTGTGCTTCACATACTCCTGTTGGAGCTGGCATTGGTACAATGGCACTGGGTTCTGCTGGGCACTAGTACATTGCACTGGTTCTGCTGAGCTTGCAAACCCCCACCCTTGCTTGGAGTGTGATTCTGTGCTTCACACCAGTATTGTAGAGTTGGCATTGCCACAATGGCTGTCTGTACTGGCTCAGCTGGTTACCGCACACTGGAAACTGGAGACGCAGTCCAGAATCAAGTCAAATAGGGTCAGAGAGCCAGGAAATCAGTCCAAGGTTGCAGGAGCTAAGAGCAAGGAGTGGTTGCTACAAGTCAGGAGTGAATCTGAGCTTGCACAGTTGCTACAGCACTGAGGCAGGTGCGTGGGGTGTTTATGAACAAGTCCTCCCTTCCCTGGGAGTCAGTCTGTCAAGACTCACAGCTCCTCACGTGAGGAAGAGGCATGGAGCAACCCAGCTTCCTCTGGAGTCAGCCCAGAAGAGGAACTTTTACCTAAGGGAGATGAGGCCCCAGCAGCTGCACAGGAGGGGCAGCAAGGCGAAGTGACTGAGGTGCAGCCAGAGGGAGAGACTGATTCAGAGCCTGGCCCAGCACCCCCAGTTGGAGACACCCCAAGGCCACAATCCCCACCTAACTCACCTAATTGTCCCAGACACTGGGCACACCAGCATCTGAATGTGCAAGTAGAGAAGGAAGAGTGACAGACTGCAGTCTGAGGGGCTGTGAGACTTTGCAGGTTAACTCCCAGGGAAGGGAGGACCTGATCATAAACACCCCCACTAAACTGCTTTGGCGCAGAAGCAACCATGCATGCTCAGACCTGATCCTGGCTGTCAGCCTCCGCTCCTCGTTCCTAGCTCCAGAAAAATCTGACTGATTTCCTGGCTTCCTGACCTTCAGCTCTGTTTCTCATCTTGCTTTTGGACTGCATATCCAGCTTCCAGTGAAGAATATCTGTGGCAACTGGCTGGACTCAACACAGCGGCATTGGATTCTACTTTGCACTCTTTGATTGCACTGGTACTGCTGGGCTTGCAAAAATGCCCCCATTACCTTCAGTTTCTATTGTAGAGATTATCTGGCTTGACTTTAGTCCTGTTGGGTTTGTCCTACCACAGTGGCACTGGTTCTGCTGGGCACATTGCACTGGCTCTGCTGGGCTTGCAAAAATACCCCCCCCCCACTTCAGTTTCTACTCCAGAGATTCTCTGGGACTTTGATTCTGTTCTGCTGGGCTTCTGTTGCCTTTGTTTTTTTGCTGTGTTTTCCCCATTGGAAACAATGGAGGATGGAGGCACCTTCTTTGGGGGGGGGCTGTAATTTGGAACTTGTAAATCCAATCCTCACCAAACATGGAGGTCAGGTACAAAAGTGTCAACTAAAGATCCCCTGTGAGTTTGGTGTCTCTAGCACACGGGGGGGGGGGAATGTTCTACTGCATCACGAACTTCATGAACTGAACTGGTGCATTTGGGGGCTAAACGTTCATGACAGTTCATGATTCACAAACAGGGCACACCATTAATTACAAACCAATCACATTTTCCCAGTTTGTGCCCATCCCTATCAATCACCCGCCAAATACAGGCTTTGTGTAAAATAAATTGTTGACTTAAAGCATACCAGTGATTGTTTCAACTATAATTTGTATCAGTTTCCCTTTGATCTATACGTTGCAGGGTTATAAAAATAAATCATAAAGGGACAGTAGAATTTCTAAGCAACAAAGATCAAGGACAATTCATGACAGCAACAAAAATCAAAAGCCTTTTGAAATCAGTGAGTCAGTTCTGCTTAAATGCTGTACACATTTGACATTACCATGAGGCAGGGAGAACAAAGGAGAAAGGAGCTTGTTTCAGGGGTCTTGTTAGCAGTCCTTCCAGCAGAGTAGTAAACACTGATACAATGTGCTCTAAGGTTCAGTCTTGAACCTCTGACTACATATCAAAAGTCAGCACTCTAGCAATTCTGTACACCCAATGTCTCAAAGTCTAGTCCAGGAGGGCTCTTCTTGCATTCTTTGTGGAGGAAATGGCCTGCTCTGGCCTGTGGGCCCTGTTCCACCTTGCCCTCCAAGGTTTTCCCAAGGGAAGTGAATGAAGTAGGGTATAATGCCATAGAGTCCACCTTCCAAAGCAGGCATTTTCTCCACAGGAACTGATGTCTGTCATCTGGAGAGTAGTTGTAATTTTGGTTGATTTCCAGCCCCAACCTGGAGGTTGGCAACCCAAGTTCCTTGAGGAAATGGCTTGTTTGGAGGGTGGAGTCTATGGCATTATACACCCTGAGGTCCCTCCCCTCCTCAAACCCCACCCTCCACAGACTCCAGCCCCCAAATCTCCTTCCCACCCAACAGTCAAACTAACTTTATCTGCTCCTCTGTCTTCAGCTTTCTCTCTCCCATCACCCTGGCAGCCTCTGACTAGGAAAACCATGGCCCAGTTTTGAGATGCCAGCCACTGGTCCAGGCCCACTCACATGGTAGGGAACCCTCAAGGTCTTGTGGGGGACACCTACTTTCCCCTGTATCCTCCTCCCCACACTATTTCCTCTTTCCCTCCTCCTGGAACCCCCCATATCCTCTTTCCTTTCTTGTCTCATTCTCTCCTCAGCCATTCACCAACCCACCTGTTATTTGCCTCCCATCTTTTGCTATAATTATTTATTTACTTTCTCCACAGTGGGGACCAAAGCATCTCACATTATTTTCCTCTCCTCCTTTTTATTCACACAGCAATGGTAGGTTAGGCTGAAAAGTATGTGGCTGGTCCATACTCACCCAGTGAGCTTCCACAGCAAGATGGGGATTCAACCTGGGTATCCTAGATGCTGTTGAGACGCTCTAACTGCTACATAGGGTGGCTGCTGTTGAACAGTAGCAAGCAGCCAGGCCTAGCTGAGTCATGCAAATCGGGTGGTATCAAGTTACCAAGAGGTTGCTTCCAGGTCTAGTGTTGCCAACCTCCCAGATCTCCCAGTATTATCACTGAACTCCAGACAACAGAGATCTGTCTCCCTGGAGGAAATGACTGCATTGGAGAGTGGACTTTATATCATTATATATGGCTGAGGCCTCTCTCCTCCCCAAACCCCACCCTTCTCAGACTATCACAAAATCTCCAGGAATTTCCCAAAGTGTAGCTGGCAACCCTAGTCAGGCCTGGCCCAATGAGTCCCCTTTCAAAGGCCAACATAGGCCCTGCCCCCTCCCCTGCCTAGCAACCATCCCTGAGGGAATCTGTTGCTTAAAGCAACAGATCATTATGATTTTTTGTTTTCCCCTCCCCCCAATTTTTTTATATATTTCACATTTTTCTAGTCAGGCCTGGCCCAATGAGTCCCCTTTCAAAGGCCAACATAGGCCTGCCCCCTCCCCTGCCTAGCAACCATCCCTGAGGGAATCTGTTGCTTAAAGCAACAGATCATTAAAGCTTAAAGCAACAGATCATTATGATTTTTGGGTTTCCCTTCCCCCCATTTTTTTTATATATTTCACATTTTTCTGCAAACCTGGAGCCTTTTCAGGTTAGTAGAAAGAACTGTCTTGCCCATTCACAGCTCCAGTCTCTGGATTTATGTATCCAAATATTTGGCTGACTTCACTATTAGAATATAGAATATAGGATTACCTTAAACAGTGCACTCTCTCTTGGCCATAACTCCCTGTCAAATGCATGCTTACCTATCTTGTTGTAAGTGTTACTGACATATTGTATAGGCTGCCTTTGAACACACATGAAAGCTTATACCCAGAATAAATTTTGTCAATCTTAAAGGTGCCACTGGACTCAAACTATATATTTAATCACAGATCTTAATACTGATTAGAGATCAGTGTGCTTGGAAACTGAATAGTTCACCTAAATTTCCCAGCTGAAAGCATGGTAAGGGCCAATGCTCCCCCTAAGCTGTGGAAACTTGTGAGCAAAAATTCTACTTTGGGAGGTACTGGCATTAAAGTTGTGAGTGAGTGATTTGACTACTGCATAACTTAGTTTGCCCTGGAGTTATCATTACTGAGCTAAGACAAAAATGTGTGAGCCGGAAGCTAAAAAACTGTGAGCTAGCTCACACTAACTCAGCTTAGAGGGAACACTGGTAAGGGCACCTTGTCATCCCCATAGCCCTGCTAGCCTGACTGGATGAGTCATATTTATGTACATTTAGATCACACTTTTCTTCTACTATGGCATGCCTGGCAGAATACATGACATTCCCAGGGGTTTTCCAATACAAACACTAACCGATGCCATGTCTGCTTAACTTCAGTGCATCTGTGTCATTTATAATCATACACTGGGATATGAAAGTGTGATGCTAGCATCTACCACAGTTTTGTCCCACCCTTCTTCAGAGGATCTAGTTAGCAAGGCATATGGTTCTCTCTGAGTGGGAATTTTCAGCATCAACACCATCCCCTCAAGCCCATGAAGGTTAGGGGACCATTTAAATACTGCGGGCTGCTGCTAGAAAGGAAGTACCATGGGTGTACACATAGCCTTCATGGTATCCAAGCTAATACATAAACATAAGAACATAAGAGAAGCTATGTTAGATCAAGCCAATGGCCTACCCAGTCCAACACTCTTTGTCACATATTGATCAAAACCCAGGTGCCATCAGGAGGTCTACCAGTAGGGCCAGAACTCCATAAGCCCTCCCACTGCTGGCCCCCAAGCACCAAGAATACAGAGAACCACTGCTCCAGACATAGTGCTCCATCTACACTTTGTGGCTAATAGCCACTCATGGTCCTCTGCTCCATATGTTTAGCCAGTCCCCTCTTGAACCTGTCTATACTTGTAGCCACCACGACCACTTCTTGTGGTAGTGAATTCCATGTGTTAATTACTCTTTGGGTAAAGAGTATCTGTTTTTTATCTGTTCAAAGCTTTTATCTGTTCAAAGCTTAATGCTCATTAATTTCACTGAGTACCCATAAGTTCTTGTATTGTGAGAAAAAGGGATGAAAGTACTTTTCTTTACCATCTCTGTCCCATGGATAATTTGTAAACCTCTGTCATGTCACCCCTCAATCATAATTTCTCCAAACTAAAGAGTTGTAACCTCTTTATCCTTTCCTCATAGAGAAGGTGTTCCATCCCTTAATCATTTTAGTAGCCCTTTACAGTACCTTTTCCAATGCTAGAATATCTTTTCTGAGGTGCAGTGACCAGAATTGTACACAGTTTTCCAAATGGATTTAAACCATGGATTTAAACAGGGGCATTATGGTATAGGCTGATTTGTTTTCAATCCCCTTCTTAATAATCCCCAGCATGGCATTTGACTTTTTTACTGCAGTTGCACACTAGGTTGACATTTTCAGTGAGTTATCTACCATGACTCCAAGATCTCTTTCCTGATCAGTTACCACCAGTTCAGACACCATCGAGGTATATTTATTTTTAGGATTTTTGGCTCCAATGTGCATTATGTTGCACTTGCCCACGTTGAACTTCACTTGCCATGTTGACAACCGTTTGGCCAGCCTCAACAGATCCCTCTGGAGTGCCTCACAGTCCTCCCTAGTTCTCACTGCCCTGAACAAGTTAGTATCATCTGCAATTTTAGCCACTTCACTGCTTATTCCCAATTCCAAACCATTAATGAACAAGTTAAAAAGCACCAGACCTAGTACTGAGCTCTGCAGTATCCCACTGCTTATCACCTTCCACTGTGAAAACTGCCCATTTATACTGTGAAAACTGCCCATTTATAGAATCCATTTCCTATTACTTAACCAGTTTTGAATTTACAGGAGGACTTGTCCTCTTATCCCATGACTGCTGAGTTTACTTATGAGCCTTTGATGAGGAACTTTATCAAAAGCTTTCTGGAAGTCTAGGTAAACATCTACTGGATCACCCTTGTCCACATGCTTGTTCACCCCCTCAAAGAACTCTAAAAGGTTAGTGAGACAAGATCTTCCCTTACAGAATCCATGCTGATTCTTCGTCAATAGCTTTTGTTCATCAATGTGCCTACTATCTTTAATAATGGATTCCACCAACTTACCTGGTATCAACATTAGATTAACAGAACTAGAATTTCCCGGATCTCCTCTGCAACCTTTTTGAAAGATAGGGGTTACATTAGCTACCTTCCAGTCCTCAGGAATGGAGGCAGGTTTTACTGATAGATTGCATATTTTTTCAGGAAATCCACAAGTTCACATTTGAGTTCTTTCAGAACTCTTGGATATATTCCATCTGGGCCCGGTGATTTTTCAGTTTTTAATTTGTCCATCAGTCATAGGACCTCCTCTCTTGTCACCTCAATCTAACTCAGGACTTTTGACACCCATCCTGAAATCAGTGGCTCTGGAGAGACCCAGTTTGGTGTAGTGGTTAAGAGCACGGACACTAATCTGGGAGAACAGGTTTTGATTCCCCACTCCTCCACTTGCACCTGCTGGATGATCTTGGGCAAGCCATAGTTCTGGCACAGCTGTTCTTAAAAAAGAGCAGTTTCTGTCAGAGCTCTTTAAGCCCCACGTACCTCACAGGGTGTCTGTTGTGGGGAGGGGAAGGGAAAGAACTTTGTAAGCCACTCTGAGACTCCTTTGGGTAGTGAAGGGTGGGATATAAATCCAATCTCCTGCTCCTCCTCCTCCTCTTCTTCTTCTGGCAAGCACCTCCCATCTTCCACAGTGAAGACAGAGGCTGTGACCTCCACCTTATTGGGGAGGACTGGGTTCCCTTTAAAAGTGTTCTTTTTATTCTGTTTATCTGGGTATATCCGGCTGCCACCAGGAAATTTTAAGGATTTCCAAACCTTTATACTTTACTGTTGTTCTTACTATTTTGGTAGACCGAGTTCAAGGCTTACGAGGAACTATGTGGTCCTGAGGAAATATTTATTTCAGAGCTGGTATACTTGAATGAAAGAGGATTTATTGAAATAAATCATAAATAAGAGGGTAGAACAATGTAACTAGTAATGTGTAAATAATGAACAATTGCTTGGTGTATCACATACAATCTTCTCCCTTACTGACAGGGATCTTTTCATGTAACTTTGTATCACTTGTTTATCTCAATGCCAGATAGGTTCACTGTCTCTTTCCAGTCTGTTATAACACCCAGACTTTACTATAACATTTGTTCACTTACGTTTTCATAGACTCAGCCCTCAGATCTCTTATCCTTTCCCTCAGAACAACCTCAGCTGTTCTTAACTGCTTCAACACAGAACTAACTTATTCCACACAGGACTGCTTCTAACTTCCCTCACACACAGAACTAACTGAACTTATCACCTGTAAACCCTGTAACTGTAAAACCTGACTGACATACATACTCATCCACTCATTTTCACTTCCAAAACCCCTCCCCCTCTCTGTCAACCACCCATCATACCACATTTGCTTCTCTCAACCACTTTAGTCTACTTACCACAGCCATGCAACCAAACTTTTAAAGAGACACACACACACCAAAAAAAAGGAATCAATACAGAGGCAAAAAATGCATTCAGCTTGTCTACAATTTCCTGATCATTCTTTAGCTATCCTTTTACTCCTTGGTCATCCAAGGGCCCCACTGCATCCCTGGCTGGTTTTCTGCTACTAATGTATTTGAAGAAATTTTTATTGTTAGTCTTTATGTTTTTTGCAATATGTTCCTCATAATCCCTTTTTGCCTATCTGATCACCAACTTCCATTTTATTTGCCGAAGACTGTGCCCCTTTTTAATTACTTGACTCAGACCTTCCACCATTTAAAGGAATCTTTCTTACCTTTTACTGCTTCCATTACTTTATTAACCACGTAGGCCTTCTTAAATACCTATTTGTACCATTCCTAACCTGCAGTATACATTCCATTGGAGTTTCCAGGATTGTAATTTTAAATAGTCTCCAAGCTTCCCAAAGGGGTTCGGCCCTCCTTAACTTTCCTTTCAGTTTCTTCTTCACAATTCCCCTAATCTGAGAGATTTTACCCCTTCTAAAGTTAAATGTGGTTGTGTTGGTCTTTTTGGGCAACTCCCTATTTACATAAATACTAAACTTAATAGCATTCTGGTCATTGTTCCCAACTGGTACTATCATGTTTACATCTCTCACCAGGTCTTGAGCATTACTTGAGTCCAGAATCGCCTCCCCCTGGGAGGCTCTGTGACTATCTGCTCCATGGCACAGTCATTGAGATTATCTAGACATGCAATTTCTTTCTCCTGATTTGAACACATATTGATCTAATCAATGTGTAGGTAGTTAAAATAACCTATTATGACAGTTATTTCATCTAGCTGCTTTCCTTAATTCTTTTTCTGTATTTAAATCGTCCTCTAATCTTTGACCTGGTGGGCGATAACAAACTCCCAGAGTTAAGCTTCCTTTTGGGCACACTATTTCCACCCATAGCATTTATGTAAGTGGATCTATTTCTCTTACATTCTCAATTTTACTGGACTGTATACCCTCTCTGACACACAGAGCCACTTCACCTCCAACCTTCCCTCCCCATCCTTCCAGTATAATTTATATCCAGGAATCATTGTACCCCACTGATTATCCTCATCCCACCAAGTTTCTGAAATGCCCACAATGTCTATGTTCTCCTCTGACACTTAGCATCCCAGCTCCCCCATTTTACCTCAGACCCTTCTAGCATTTGTATATAAACATCTATACTTTCTCAGACATGTTAGATCCATGACATTCCTTCTGTGGCCTCTAGACCTTGTCAGGTAGTCAGTACTGTTTGTCACCCTCTCAATGGCCAATCCTAATCCATTTCCCTCTGCAACAGTGACAGCTACCCCTTCATCTAGAGATGAGCCATCCCAAACCAGAGACATTTCATTTCCTGTTGGCTTTCCTCCAAGATTTAGTTTAAAAACTGCTCTGCCACCTTTTTTATTTTAAGTACCAGCAGTCTGGTTCCTTCTGGAGACAAGTGGAAGCTGTTTCTTTTATATAGGACCTGCTTGTTCCAAAAAGCGTCCCACTGCCTAACAAACTTAAACCCTCCAAACACCTTCCTCCTTACACCTTCCTCCTTACACCATCATCCACACATGGACCTGTCTAGCTGGACCTGCACATGGAACAGACAGCCCTTCTGAGAAGGCTACCTTGGAGGTCCTGGCCTTGCATCTTCTACCTAGCAGCCTAAATTTTTCCTCCAGGACCACACAACTACATTTCCACACATTGTTCATGCCAACATGTCCCACCCCAGCACTGTCTACCATCCTATCTAGATGACATATAATGTCTGCTACTTTCGCACCAGGCCAGCATGTCACCATGCAGTCAGTATATGGGTTCGCTACCCATCTATCTACATGCTTAGGATCAAATCACCAACTACCGAGCCTCCCTCCCTGCCCAAGGATGGTTCCTTGGTGCAAAAGGATACCTGTTCATCAACTGTAGGAGTCCCTTCTGAGGGAACATTCCCCCTTTCCTCAGCATGGTGCCCTGTTCCCCTTGACCCTCATGCTCCCTGACAGCGGTGGGGCTGCCATTCTCAGAGTGAATGAATGTACATCAGGAACTTTGTCTTTTCTTTTACAGAATGCTTGAAAAGCAATGATTTTGATGAAAGCCATCGAAAGCAATCCCCTTGAATTCCGTAAGAATATGGATGGGATGGGGGGAGGGTCAAAGTTTGAAGTACTGAGGTGAAAAGGATGTTAAACAACCAAGCAGGAAAGTCTATAGATGGGGGGGGACCCAAGATGTTGAATTTAGCAAGTAGAACCATTCTTTTTTGTGTACAAGGCAGCAGTTTAGCAGCAATGCAATCATCACCCCAGCCATAAAGACTAGGGTGTTTTTTGTTTTGTTTTTAATGAAAGCTTGTATTCTGTGCAGTCTGACTGCCACGGGGGCCAGATAAATACATCAAGCCAGCCAGCAGTTTGACACTCCTGCTATGGGCTATATTCATGTACCTGTTCCTGACTGATGCATACAACCCCATCTCCCTTTCTCCTTTTTTGTGCTGTCCACAAAGCTATCAAATACTCATTTTGCCAGTACAATCAATACCTTCCCTTCTTTTCAGCAGGTTCCTTTATTGTTCCCCACATACAGGGCTGGCATTGTGAGAGATCACTAAGTACAACTTTCAAACACAATGGTTAAATCAAGTTGTTTTTCTGTGTTGTGTAATAAGGACCCATGCTGACTTTGTGAAATCACCTGTAATAGTGATGGGAAGGGGGTAGATCTCTGTCTATTTGGCTGGACAAAATAGTCAATAGTAAACATCCAGGCTGTTGTGCCATTTGCCTTTGGCTGTGAAGCATGGGCAAACATTTAGAATCTAGATATACACCCTAATCAATGATGGTTTTCCTATTTGAATTTCAGCAAAGCAAAAGATGGTGAAAATGCAAGACTGCTAAACCCTTCCTGAGCCTTTCAAATATCTACTGAAAAATAAGCACACAGAGGAGGATTTTGATTGTTAATTAAAGAAGAAAGCATCAGGCTGTTCTGGATCTGGGGCAATGGGAAATCTTTGAGAAAGAAACTATACATATGTGCCATTCTAGGATCATTGATGTCTTCATTTTCTTATATAGATTTATTTTATTATTTATTTAAAACATGTTTATGCCACCTTTTTATGCAATCTGGGTTTACAAGGCAGAACAGATTTGTAGATTCTAGAAGAAGTTTGGGGGGGGGGAGTTGATACACACAAGCACTGTTTTCCTATCACAAAATCACCACTTCCAATATTTTTTTTTACTTTCCCCTCAGCTGAGGTAAGAGCAGTTTGGAGGTAGCAATTTTTGGTGGGACACAAATATGGAAAGAAACTCCAGTGTAGTTCTCTCTCCCCCCCCCCATAAATTTTAGCCCTTCGAACAACCATCTGTAAAAGGAACACATATATTTGAGTCCATGTGAGAAAGGCAGACTATAGATAATGTAAATAAATAAATAAATAAAAATGTAAAGAGCTCATGGCACTACATGTAAATCCATAATGGCTCCTGTTTGAGTGCCCACATAGTGAGCACTCAGTAGGGGCAGGATTGTGTTTTAGGAACAGCTATGTGATCGTGCAACCCAATTCACACAGCCATTTTTGACATTAAAAGCATCTGATTCTTACACATAGTATCTGCATAATGACTTGAACTTGCAGCTCTGATATAAGGACATGGTAAAAAGTTAATTTTTATCTCTGTCTCTAGGAACCTTGTCAAAAGCAATTTAACTTATTTTACAGTTCCTAGAACTCCATCTTCAGTCCTTATTATTCCATACTTGCCACTGCCACAGTTACCAATGTCTGTTAAAATGTGCCTGTTTTTACCTTTCTTTTAACTGCTGAGTGTGTCTGGGTGATAGCACATACAAAGCATACTGCTTATGTATCCACAAAGCTTCTGCAACCCATAGATAGGTCAGAGCCCAACATTTGGGCTTTAATACTTTATGATAGCAAAATCCCTTATATATTTTTTTAAACATTGCTGTGGTGGATGAAAAATGAAACATGTTTTACTAAACCAAGGCGAGCCCCCCCCCCAAATTTCTGTGACATTCCATTGCTTTGTGAAATGAAGCACAAAAGCAATACTCATCGCTGAGTTTCTTGCAGGCAAATGCTTTGATGGATACCTATAAAATAAATTGATTTGGCAGCAGAAGTTATTATGGAATACTAGGGTGAATGTTTTTAAAAAAACAAGTCCATCTATTAAAAAGACAAATGTAAAACACAAGTTGTGCATAATATCAGGAGAAAAATTAAGTTGTTTCTACTTTGTCGACTCCTTACTGAAGCAAATAATTTGAGCATTTGAAAATATTTTGAAGTATTAAAATATAAAATATTCTCAGGATGTCAGACCTTCTAAGGGATTCCTCACACAGTTTGTTTTAATGTGTACAACTAAAACATTTGAAGTATTATCTTAAAAACTAAAGTACAAATGCAGTAAACAAGTGTTTACAAACCTATCATATAAATCAGGTAACTATGACTGGCCGCAGTTCTCTATTGACGGTATACTTGGCAGCAAGCTCAGGTCTGCCTCTGTGCAATGTGCATTTCAGTCCTAACACTTAGTATGGGTTTGATAGGATGTAGACTGGCCTGACTTAATTTCAGTTGAACATTCTATGACATTTCTGAAAGGCAATCCAATAGTTTTCCTCTATCAGGCATGGGCCAGGATAGCCCGATCTCATCAAATCTGGAAATCTGTGCAGGGTTGGCCCTGGTTAGTATTTGGATGGGAGACCAAGGAATACCAGGGTTGTAATGTGGAAGCAGACAATGGCAAACCACTTCTGTTAGTCCCTTGCCTTGAAAACTTAGCAGGGTCACCAGAATCTGGCTGTTTACACTACATCTACACTACAAAATTAATCACCAAGTGGTTGTGTGCTGCAGTAATCCTTACCATGCATTTCAGGTTCCTACATCAGGGTCTTGTTCCTGACAAGTCTGAACACATCTTCTGTCTCAAATCAAGCCCTAAAGCACAGTACAACTAAAGACAACTATGTATACAACTATAGCTCAACAGTGCAAGGTCCTTCCAAGATCTCAGAATGCCACCCAGTATTCCGATGCAAAAAAAGTACTGGGATCAAACTGGGATCAGGCGTACCATTGTGGAGGGGCTACTCATTAAATTTGCAGACGACACCAAATTGGGAGGAGCAGTGAACACACCAGAAGACAGAGATAAAATTCAATGAGATCTGAACACACTGGAAAAGTGGGCAGATATGGACAAGATGCAATTTAACAAGTGTCGAGTTTTACATCTGGGTAAAAAAAAAAAGAGAGAGAAACGCACATACCGGATGGGGGATACACTTCTGTGTAGCGGTGTGTGTAAACAAGATCTTGGGGTGTGGGTGGACCATAAGTTAAATATGAGCAGCCAATGTGATGCATCTACGAAAAATGATCTTGGGGTGTATCAACAGAGTCATAACATCCAAATCGCATAGTCCCTCTGTGCCAGTTTGAAGTAGTGGTTAAGTGCGCAGACTCTAATCTGGGAGAACCGGGTTTGATTCCCCACTCCTCCACTTGCACCTGCTGATGTGACCTTGGGTCAGTCACAAGCTCTGGCACAGCTGTTCTTGAAAAAGAGCAGTTTCTGTCAAGAGCTCTCTCAGCCCCACCTACCTCACAGGGTGTCTGTTGTAGAGAGGGGAAGAGAAAGGAGTTTGTAAGCCGCTCTGAGACACCTTTGGGTAGTCAAGGGTGGGGTATAAATCCAATCTCCTCTTCTCTTCTTCCCTCTTCTTCTTCTCTGTACACTGCATTGGTCAAGCGGCACCTGGATTATTGTGTGCAGTTCTGGAGGCCTCACTTCAAAAAGGATGTGGACAGAATGGAGTGGGTACAGAGGAGAGTGATGAGAATGATCGGGGGCCTGGAGACCAAGACCTATGAGGAAAAGCTGAGGGACTTGGAAGTGTTTAGTCTGGAGAAGAGGAGGTTGAGGGGGGACATTGATTTTTTTAAACACTACAAAAACTAGAACAGAAAAAAGGGAAAGGGAAAGCTACATATAAGGGACAAAGTAAAGAACCCACTACTAACTAAAAACCCAAGAGAGGAGATCTCCAACTAGCTTTTTATTCTTCATTCAGACTTTTCATCTTTGTACTTCTTATGAACTGTGTCAATCTTTTAACCCTTTTAACCATCCCCAGTTACATTTAATTGCCCAATAACAGTGCCCCCCATCATCCCCTGGAACCCAAGTTCTCAAAGGCACAATTCAGAGTCCTTCAGCCTTCCCATCATCCCCTGGAACCAAAGCTCTCAAAGGCACAATTCAGAGTCCTTCAGCCTTTACTTCTTCTTCTCTCTCTTCCGCAGTTTGTAGGAACTTTTCGGGGCTGATGCCCCCTGCTCAGACAAAGAGTCCTCACCAGATGAACCAGTTTCCAGCTGTCCACTGGACTTATCGTCCTCTTCTTTTTTCTCATCCTCTGACCTTCCCAGCTGCTCCTTTAGAAACTCTTGAGCTTTAAGAACAGAGTCAATCTTGACCTTCTGCTCCTTGATCTTGAATATTACTCCTTCTGGAAACAGCCATTTATATCCAATTGAGTTTGTTTGGAGGAAAACCACAAGTTCTTTGTATTTCTTTTTGCATTGTCTTACTTCAAATGGAATATCCTGTAGCGTTCTGACAGCATTCTCCCCCACCTTCAGGGGACAGTTTTCTTTTCCAATTTTTGCACTTTTTCCCTCACTATCTGCGTTGTCTCAGCCATTTCCTTTACTTTCTCAGCATCCTGCTTCATTACTTGAATCAAATCCGTTATTTGCGTTTGTTGAGCAGTAATGCTTGTTGTCACAACTTGCAGCTGCTTTTGTTGTGCAGTAATATTCGCTCTTACAACAGACATCTGTTCTTTAAAGACATTGAGCTGTTCCAGCAGAGGGCGCATGACCTCTGTCATCGCCTTTGTCATCTCACTGGTCGTTTCCGGGGACTCTAGTTTCGCTTTTAAAAGTTTCTCTTTGTCTCTGTCCCTCTTCCCCGCCATCTTTTTCTCGTTTGTTTGCTTTCGCAATAAATTTTAAAGTCTCTGAATACGCGCTTATCTGTATAGCTCAATGGATGAGTACTTCTGGGCAATTTCTTGTTTATTCTTCCACTCCCTCCCCTTTCGCTCAACTATTTATGGGCATGGGAGGCGTCCCTCCCACCACTTGCTTCTGCCGTTTCGCCGCTTCGGGTAAGGAGTGTCTTTTCATTTAAAAATCTGTTCTCATTTGACTCACGTTCTTCCGACCCCTCTTCATTCATCATTTTGAACCCCTGATCTCCTGTGCTTGACCCGGCTAGCTTCACTTGTACCATCAGGTCTCTCAGCTGGATGGACCACTGGAGCAAGGGGGAGCCTCGATTCTCTGGCATTCGGCCAGAGAAGAGGCTACCCCCTCAAAGCTCCTTGGCCAGGTGCCCTTACCCGGGCTCCTGGGGGGGTTACGAGCCTGCTCACCCCCTCCATCCGCCAGAGCACGGAGACACCCCTGGGAAGTCCGGGAGGTGAGTCCGTGAGCATGCTGCCATCAACTAGAAGTCCATCTTTAAGTATTTGAAGGACTGTCACTTAAAGGAAGCTGTTCCTGTTGGCAGCAGAGGATCGGAATCACAATAATGGGTTTAAATGAAGAACAGGAAGGTGCCGGCTGGATATTAGGATATTTTTTTTCACAGTAAGAGCTGTTCAACGGTGGTGAGCTCCCCCTCACTGGCAGTCTTTAAGCCGCATCTGGACAAACACTGGTCAGGGATACTGTATGCTGATCCTGCATTAAGGAGGGGGGTTGGACTAGATGGCCTGTACGACGCCTTCCAACTCTGTGATTCTATGATTTCCAGTTTCACTAAGCATAGGGGAAGTAGATTTCTGTAAGAGTGAATATATTCTCAATATTAATTTGCGTATACTCAGTATTATTTTGCAAAAGAGTGATCTGATGTTTGCTATGACTGCAGTTATGCCTCCTAATAATCTCAAATAAAAACACTCCTGAATAATTATTTCATATATTCAAAAAACTGTATCTGTGTGTGTGTCAGCATCTGTATGAATACATCTTATTGTGTTGTGTATGTAAGAAAGTGTGTGTGTACACGACTGGCCCAGTGCTCACTCTCTCTAAAATGTTCCAAGTGGCGTCGGCATCGTCGTCGGCGTCATCATCACCATCATCATCACCATCATCATCATCATCATCACCATCACCATCATCATCATCATCATCATCATCATCATCATCATCATCCTGCCCATCTGGCCCAGGCCAGCTCAGGGTGGCTTACAAATAGGATAAAATTCCAAAATACAATCACATAAAATCACATAAATTAAAAAGTACGATGTTAAAACACAAACTTGATGAAGTGCTAGAAACATTCCTCGCTTTACGGTTAGCTCTTCGACCTTCTGCGGCTGTCTAGGGTGATTGGCTCGGGCAGTGTTTAAGGGGCCACAGGCCAGGGTTCCGCCAGCATAGACATTAGTTGTTGGTGGTAGAGGTATTAGTAGTGTTAGTGGTGTTAGTGGTGGCGGCTTCAAAGGCCTGGTGGAAGAGCTCCGTTTTACAGGCCCTGTGGAACTGTGAGAGGTCCCACAGGGCCCTGGTCTCCTCTGGGAGCTCGTTCCACCAGATTGGAGCTGCCACTGAAAAAGCCCTGGTCCTAGTTATCATCAGTGGAGGCTGGGCAAATCATGAGATGATATATCTGAGACCATTTTAGTTTGCTTCCTGGCTTAATTTTGTAGCTGAAATAGCCTTATTGCGCTAATAAGTTACCTTTGCTGAGAAATTAATGCATCCCTATTATTCTGCTGTTCACAGTATCCTTTTGGATCGATTGATTTAGATGAGGACTGGGGTATTGCATTGTAGTAGTTCTGCTCATACCTGGTTCACTAATTCCAGACAGTAGTACTGGGGAACAAGTGTTCAACCCTAAGGCATTTAAATTACTGGGGGAGTTAAATTCCAGTATAACTTGAATTTGAACGAACTATTTGAAAAGTAGAAATCTTTTGTAACATTCAGTTCTGATAAGAATGTAAATGGAGCGTGCATTATGGTGGGATGTACTAAAAGAAAGGACAGGATTGCCCATTGGAAACAATGGGAAACACTTGAAGGCCCATTGGCAATAATGTGAGCCAGGACAATTGCCTTGTATGGGCTCCATTGAAATCCATTACAGCTCAAGAAGAGTTGCAAAGAAAATGCAGAATGAATTTTCCATTAGGGTCTCTGGGCCCAAACAGACTACTCTGGGACAGGAATGACAGGCCCCAGAGTGGAATGACTGCCCCGGAGAAAGGAAGAAAGCCACTGCAAGGCTAGTCCCTGAACTCCAATGTCAACGAGGCGATGGGTCAGTAGCTGATGGTTGACCATGTCGAACACAGCTGACAGATCTAACAGCAACAGCACTGCCGATCTGCCCTGATCCAGATGCCTCCAGAGGTCATCTGTGAGGGCAACCAGTGCAGTCTCCATCCCGTGGCCCGGGCGAAAGCCAGACTGGAAGGGGTCAAAGATGGAAGCGTCATCCAGGAAGCCCTGTAACTGTGTTGCCACTGTCCTCTCTATTATCTTACCCGAATAGGGCAAGTTGGAAACTGGCCGATAGTTGACCAATTTGGCTGGATCCAAAGATAGCTTTTTCAGGAGGGGACACACCACTGCTTTCTTAAGTGCCTCCAGGAACAACCCCTCATATTCTGGCTTGATAGCAAAGCGACATAATGCCAGATATGTAATCACTGGCTGTGGGTTTTTTGCAATGTGGGGGGGGGACTCATTCTGCATATGTTTAGATGCACAGTCTCCATTATTCAAAAGCCAAGCCCAGACACTAAAAGTAGGTTCTGCTGCCAGGGGTCGTTTCATAGAAAAAGAGCTAGGGGAACTCATTAGCATAACTCATTAGCATATGCCACACCCCCTGACATCACCGGAAGTGTGTCATAAGGCCACACACCCCGCCCCCAATGGTCCCGGCCACCGCCGCCGGCCTTGCAGCTCCACTGCCGAGCCCCATGGGGGCCCGGCGGTGGACCTGCAAGGCTGGTGGGAGTACAAGGAAGCCCCGCAAAGGCCCTCCCTGGCCCCAAGCAGGCAGGGGTGGGGAGAGGCAGGGAGGAAGCAACTTTCCCTCCCTCTTCTCCTGCCTCCTCCTGGCTGAATGAGGGCCGGAAGCGGGGCGGCCAGAAGCAGGGGGTGGGGCTTCGTCATGTGCCCCGCCCCCATACCTCACCCGGGGGAACTGCGATCCCCTGCGATTCCCCCCAAAATGACCTTTGTCTGCTGCCACCTGCCACCCAGGCCTGCTTCTGATTAAACCCCCGTGTTTGCACAGCACACCTTACTTATTCGTATCTTAACAAATGCTTCAGTCCACAGAAGCAGACCTAAAATGAAAGCGACTAAAAGTGAGAACCAAATGTTTTGTCTGGACAGCATTTGTGCAGAGTAGGAAAGAGTATTTATCATATCTAGAGAATCTACAGTATGCATAGATTCTGCTTTTAACTTCTAAAAGTTTTACTCAGCTCCTCCTTTCAGTCCGTGTCCACCGCTTGTAATTCTAATTTATAACTGTCTCGATTTCATCTCTCTCTATTTAAAAGAGTGATCCTACTATCACTCTATTCTGTTCTGTGAAGCTGCATTAACACTTGGCCAGCTGTTCTGATGGCCTTAAGCACAGAAAACCGTGCAGGTACCTCTGCCAGTAAGGATCAAATACCACAGCAGCTTTTTGAAAACTTCAGGTCAGCTGAAAGAGATGGTTGTGAAAATAGGAATAAAAATAAGTTTGGGAATCCCATGGTTTGCTGCTGTTGTTGCTGTTGTTGTTTGTTTTTGTGAAAAGCAGGATTCCAGTGTGGGGGGGATGCCAGCACATATTAAACGCTGCAATATGGAACAGGCATAGGAAAAGGAGTACGACAAGGATGCATATTGTCACCTTGCTAATTTAATATATATGCAGAGTACATCATGCAAAATGCTGGCCTGGATGAATCACAAGCGGGAATTAAGATTGCTGGGGAAAAGATCAACAACCTCAGATATGCAGACGATACCACTCTAATGGCAGAAAGTGAAGAGGACCTAAAGAGCCTCTTGCTCAGAGTAAAAGAGGAGAGCGCAAAAGTGGGCTAGAAGCTCAACATCAAAAAACTAAGCTCATGGCATCTGGCCCCATCACTCCTTGGCAAATAGAAGGGGAAGTCGTGGAAGTAGTGACAGACTTCACGTTCCTGGGATCCCAGATCACCGCAGACTGTGACAGCAGCCATGAAATTAAAAGACGCCTGCTCCTTGGGAGGAAAGCGATGGCGAAACTAAACAGCATGATAAAAAGTAGAGACATCACCCTGCCAACAAAAGTCCGCATGGTCAAAGCAATGGTATTCCCAGTAGTCATGTATGGCTGCGAGAGTTGGACTATAAGGAAGGCCGAGCGCCGAAGAATAGATTCTTTTGAACTATGGTGCTGGAGAAGACTCTTGAGAGTCCCTTGGACTGCAAGAAGATCAAATCAGTCAATCCTAAAAGAAATCAACCCTGACTGTTCCCTGGAAGGCCAGATAATGAAAATGAAGGTCAAATACTTTGGCCACCAAATGAGAAGGGAGCACTCACTGGAGAAGACCCTGATGCTGGGAAAGATTGAAAGTCAAAGAAGACGGGGACAGCAAAGGATGAGATCGTTAGACAGTGTCACAGATGCAACGATGAAATTGAGCAAACTTCAGAGGACAGCAGAAGACAGGAAGGCCTGGCATGATCTGGTCCATGGGGTCGCGAAGAGTCGGACTCGACTGTGCGACTGAACAACAACAAAAAAGACATTTTTATAATTGCCAGAGTAGCAGGGATAACAATGCATCCTACTGCCAGTCCACCCCAGGGACATAACTAGTGTGACCTCTAAAGTGTAGATACATTTTACAAGCTGAATATAATGCCATTGCCAGTGATGCTATTAGTGTGCTGGTGAGAGAATCCCTACTGCTCTATTGCTGGTGGGAGCTTATGTGCTTCTGCTGATCTTGAATATCCTATGATAAAAAGCAGTTATTAGATATTTGACTGCATTATAGTAATCTGTGCAAAGACTAGCCTGTTCCTGTGGTTCTCTCAATGAATGGGGGGAGGAGGAATAGCTCAGGACAGCTGATTACATAAGTGAGTGGGAGGGGTAGGTTGTTGGTTTCTGAAAATTCAGAGCTCCTGGATGAAATCTGAGTTTTATAAAAGACTAATTGGGGAATGAAGGAGTCGTGTCTGTCTGGCGTGTAGCTATGGTTTAATTTTTAAAGGATATAATCAGTGTGCCTAAAGAGAAATTCTTCTGTCTTGTCTTCTGAAATGGTGGATTTTTGTCAGAATCATTGAGATGTTTAATTTAATTTTTGCATAGTATTGGAGTTTAAGAAGGAAAAATGTTAGGGTTGCCAACTCTGGGTTGGGAAATTCCTGGAGATTTGGGAGTGGAGGACGATGGAGGTGTTGTGGCATGGAGAGACCTAAGTAGGATATAATACCACAGAGTTCACCTTCCAAAACAGCCATTTTCTCCAGGGGAACAACTAGTCTAAAGATCAGTTGTAATTTCAGATCTCCAGGCCCTACCTGTAGGCAACCCTAAAAAAGAGAAATTGTTCCTACAGGTTTTCTTTCATTAGATCATTACTGACGGTATTTCCCAGGGGAAAATATTTCTCACACGAAGATCTGATCAGGTTGCCTTAATATGAAGGCAGCCATTCTAAAACAAAGGGCCACTGTAAAGAACTGACCATCTTCACTGGTTGGATAGCTTTGGTCCATGGTACCCTAAAGATAGAGTTGACAGTTGATGGCTGGCAACCAGTGGGATGGGTGGCACAGGAATGGGGGTGGAATAGCTCCTCACTGGCAGCACAACATCACTTCCAGCAAATGCCAGAAGTGACATCACATCACTAACATGTCATTTCCAGGTACATGCTGTAATTGACATCATGCCAATGATGCAGCACCATGTAAACAAAAAAAAATCTTCCCACTGGTCCTTAATGGGCAGGTGGCGAATGAGAAAGGGGACCATGATGTCTACCTACCCAAAGAACTTGTGTGGAATCTGACACCATCAGGGAGAGTGCTTGCTTTGGGAACCTGTGCTTTCAGAAGGTCAGCTATCAAGGACTTGTGGGAAAACATTCTCAGCCACCTCAACACCCTTAAATTGTGAAAGTGCTTTACACTGCAGGTTGATAGCACTATCACTGGAGCCTTTCAGAGACATCTTAAGATATATTTCAGGAAATCTGACTATTTTATTTATTTATTTATCATTTGTATTTATGCCCCACCTTGGAGTTCTAGATGCCCTTTTTATTGCTAATTATTTAGTGTTTTATCATCTGTGAGCCACCTTTGGCATTAATTAAATGGAAAAACAGCATAGAAATCTGCTAAATAAGAAAAAGTGCCTCATAATGTAGTGAATATGTATTCAAGGCACTTCTACCGCAGTGATAATACTCAACCTGTCTTTACACAAATATAAACAATTGCCTATCACCACCCATGGAAATCAGTTAACAGTTTTCCTTGTTTCATTTCTGAAAAGTACTTGAGACGTTGAGTGATTCAGCAGAGAGTACTTTATTAGATCAGAACGAAGACAAAGAAACCAGCTTGGTGGCCGGTTTATATGCGTTCAGAAAACCCGCCACCAGTACACCTAAACACACCCCCTACTCCTGATAGGCTGGGAAGCTAGCCCTTTTGATTGGGCCGGCTAGGATCCTTCGGATCCTTTGTCTTTCGGCTGATGCTACAGATAAATTGTGCCTGGCCAGCCCGGGCAAGTCCGGGCATGTCAGGCTGGATACCTTGCATGTGGTAATGGCGGCAGTACATTACAATTTCTTTCATGTTTTGTTATTAATTCCTTACACATAGGTATAGTTTCAGGAGGGCAGCCATGTTGGTCTGCCGTATAAGAGCTTATAGGTTGGTTTAGATGGGGAACTTATTTCATTTTCTTATTAATTACAAGTATTACTAAGCATCCCATTTCATAATTATAATAATTAATAATTAATAAACACAAAAGTCTACTTCCTGATTATTAATGGCAGCAATAATAATCAAAATTGCTTTTGGTGGTCAGATGCTTACGTTTCAATGAGCTTTTCATGCAGATGACTCCATTTTATGAAGATTGCCCTCTGCATTAATTACAAAGGGTCTGGACTTACAGCTATCTGTGGAGTGGCATTGAGCTCCTGTTATATACTCATTCACACACTTATTTCAGGATGTGCTGGTTTATATACTCTTAACCTGTGGAGTTAAAAAAACACACACACCAAGACAAGATTAGGCAGACTGTCCCATACACCATGAGATTTGGTACTTTCCTAGAGCTTAGCACAATGGCTTGGTTTGTGCTTTATAAGACACAAGGCATTTCCCAAAAACAGACCACTAATGGGACAATATTATTATATTATACACTGCATGATTGTTTCTTATTTAGTTGCTGTATATTTTCCAGGTTGTGTGGTCGTGGTCTTGGCATTGTAGAACCTGACATTTCACCAGTAACTGTGACTGGCATCTTCAGAGGTATAACACAGAAAGATGGAGTACTCTCTGTGTCAAGACCTTGACACAGACCTTGACACAGAGAGTACTCCATCTTTCTGTGTTATACCTCTGAGGATGCCAGTCACAGTTACTGGCAAAACGTCAGGTTCTACAATGCCAGGACTATGGCCACACAACCCGGAAAATCTACAGCAACTAGTGAATTCCGGCCGTGAAAGCCTTCGACAACATATTGTTTCTTATTTCTTAATCTATGGGACACAACAGCATACTTTTGCCTGCAACCAGTAATAAGCAAAAACCCACATATACCAATAAAGGTCTGTGTATGTATGTAACAACCCAATCAATGCAATTCCCAAAATTCAGAATTTGGGGAAGATACAGGTAGGGTGTCTGTGATATAGGCTCTAGATATTTTTAAAAAATGACCTGGAAGTAATGAGACAGCCTGGTACGTAGTTCACAAAATGCTCAGACCAGAAATGTTCCTCTTAATACAGATTTTTTCTATTGTTCCATTTAGAGGCCCAAGTCCTGCAATATGTAGCACCTTTTCAATCACCTTCATGTAGCTCTCTTTGCAAGTCTATGGGAAGTTCCCTAGAGGTCTTCCATCTAGATGTGGATGTGACACCTGCAGTCTGAAAAGCTGGCAATTTGAAATGCCGTGACTAGAAACCAGTAGTTCTTTGTTTTTATTTCTTTGTTGGAGATATTTGGACAGGTTGCAACCTGTCCTCTAAATGTGTGGTCCTAGTATAATAAAAACACCAGCATTTTGAAAACTAACATTAAGAGTTGCTAAAAAAGTGGCCCCAGTTGGCCAGTGGCTATTCCTTCAAGGATGCATAAGGCATTAAACTGTCCCTATAGTGACCAGAGTCTGGGTAGCAGGAGACAGAGAGGCAAGGCCTCAGAATTTGGAAGGGAAGTGGGAGTCCTGACCCTCCCAATGGGCAATTCCTACAAAGGTTAGGTGCTGGCAGTGGTTGAACAGAGAGGAAAAGCCCCTCCAGGTGTTGGGAAAACACAGAAGAGCAGGGTGGAATAGGGCCAGCAGGCCAAAGCAGAATTATTCCACCCCAATGGCCTAAATTACTTTTGGGTCCCTTCCAGTTTGACATTTCTATGAAGTAGCATTCACTCTTGAATTTATACAGGAGGTAGAAATCATGGAGCTGTTTGTATCACACTCTGGTTGCCCTTTATCATTTGAATTAAAGAATGTAGTAGATTATTCTTTAAAAAGTCAAAACTAGGGATGGGCACAAACCAATTCATGAACTGAAATTCGGCCAAAACTAGGGCTGGTTCAGAGTTCACGAACCAATATTCAGGGAAGGTGACTTCCCCGAATATTTACCAGATTTGTGGCAGGTTTGGCTCAGTTGTTCAGGGCCAGCCATTTAAACCTGACAGCTGAGCAGTGCAGGGTCTGCCGGTCAGCTATTAGGTTTAAATGGCTCACTGGCAGCCATTTAACTCTTCAGTTCTGCTTCCCCCCCCCTTTGAAGGGGTGGGAAGCAAAACCAAAATGGCTAGCAGCCATTTAAACCTAATAGCGGACCAGCAGACTCACCAAACTGTTAGGTTTAAATGGCTGCCAGTCATTAAACCTCTCCATTTTGCTCCATCCCTTTGAATCGGGGGAATTGAAACTGAAAGTTTAAATGGCTGGCAGCCATTTAACCCTTCCTGGGTGTTCCCCCCTTTATCCCAGCCATGGCAAACCACAGCCAGGAGAAAGGGGAAGCCCCTTTCAGGGTGGTCCCATCCCCCTTTCTCCCAGTGGTGGCTCAATTTGGGTGGAGCCATTTTGGGTTGATTTGGGGTTCGGTTTGAGAGCTGCCCCAAACCACAAACCAAACCATTTTTTGGGTTTCATGCCCATCTCTAGTCAGAACCATGTTAGGAGATGTGGGTTCTTTCCACCCAACTCTTTACCAATTGGAACAATAGAGGAGGAGGAGGAAGAAGAAGAAGAAAAGTTGGATTTATACCTCACCCTTCACTCAGAGTTTCAGAGTGGTTTACAATCACCTTCCCTTCCTCTCCCCACAACAGATACCCTATGAGGTTGGTGGGGCTGAGAGAGCTCTGAGAAAACTGCTCTTGAGAGAACAGCTCTAAAAAAACTGTGACTGTCCCAAGGTCACCTAGCTGGCTGTATATGGAGGAGTGGGGAATCAAACTTAGTTCTCCAGATTAGAGTCTGCTGTTCTTAAGTACTACACCAAACTGGTTTGGGGGTGAAGGACCTGTGCAGTTGTGTCTATCCATATGGTTCTCCCTTTTTATTATCATGGTCTCATGAGGTGAAGCACTAAAAAGGTCTTCAGAATCACCTTCAGAATGTCCAAAATACAATTTCCAATGTTGCAGATATATGGGCAAATACAGATTATGGATTCAGAGGATGACGGAAGACAGGAAGGCCTGGCGTGATCTGGTCCATGGGGTCGCAAAGAGTCGGACTCGACTGTGCGATTGAACAACAACAACAGATTATGTAAATGTTAATATTCCCCAGCATACCTTTCCATTTTGAACATCTGCATGATGAGATAGAGATTGACAGCACTGCAGTGTGAACATTGACGATCTGACATTCACACTGTAAAAGAAGGAGAAAAAAGAAGAAAAAACATACATTTGGCACAAAAAGCAAGAGTTTGATTCAACATACCTATAATTATGCTATTAGATAAGAGCAGAATACTGTACTTAAAAACATATGTTCTGTCAAAATGATTTCAGCTGGTTTCCCCAAACTCCATCGTCTCATAAAAACATTTTTCTTATCTAATGATGATGCACATTGATTGAATATACACCATTTACTCTCTGTGTTTTGGTTATGGTCGTCTCTCTGCCTTGTAGGATTTAGTAGACGTGGCATGTGATGTCTGGGTAGCCCCAAATGCAATGCAATATTTTCCAAATTATATTATACCTACCAATCTTCTTGACTTTCTCTAAGCCTTTTATACAAAGTGCATAAGCAATTACTGCGGGTGGCTTGCTAAGGTCACATGTTAAGCAATACGTCAGTTTTATGACAAAGAATAAAGTAAGCTCTTTTTTTTACAGCCATATGCATTTATGGGTCTTTTTGCTACCCTCCCATTTATCGTCTGTATCTCTGGTTTATTCTCCATGTGTGGGATGTAATCGCAAAACGTGAATTATATCCTCTTTGTGTTGACGACAACAGATAATTCTCATGCCTTATGGCCTACTTATGCCATAGATATAACGATGAATTCAAAGTCCTTTTTAATCATACAGATCATCACTACCACATGAACCATACTTCCTTTGCTAGTAAACAACCAAATAAATTACCTGTTCAACTGACAGGATGGAATAACTTGTCATCTGTGGATTCAAATAGAAAAAAAGGTTTGCAGATCAAACCTATATTAACCTAGGTATTTGCTGTAAGAACCAAGCCAGTCAATGAAATGGCAATCATTTGGGCTCGTACTACCTCTGTTTTCTCATGGAGAGATGCTTTTGGGCAGGCCTCTTGTAAGACTTTGATAGCACAGTCTTTAGAAGAATTATATCCTCCTAAGCCCATGTTTTTCAATGGGTATAGTGATGGTGGAAAGTGCTGTCAAGTCACAGCTGACTTATGGTGACCCTGTGGGTTTTTCAAGGCAAGAGACTTCAGAGGTGGTTTGCCATTGCCTGCCTCCACATCACAACCCTGGTATTCCCTGGACGTCTCCCATCCAACAATTACCCAGGACCGACCCTACTTATCTTCCAAGATCTAATGAGATCGGCCTAGCCTGGGATATCCAAGCAGTGCTCAATGGGTTAAGAAGGTAGCAATTACGTTTAGGTCTTCCCAGTGAAAGGCTTGTGAGGTGAATGTTGAGGTCCCCCCTTCCTTCTCACTGCACCCTAAGTCAATGCCATTTTTTCCTCAACTGGAAAAATTAGATGTGAATATTTTCTAAAAAAACCCCACCCAGCCCTATATTTTACACTGCCATTTAATATATCAATATGTAATGGTTAAGTATTAGAACTGAAAAACTAAAGGGAAACTTACAAAATGTAGCATTCCTCCAGTAATGAGGATCCTCCCATTTTTGTAAGTTTAGGACTTCGTGTTTGTGAGATTCTAAAAAGAAAAATGTCATCACCACCTATCAGAAACTTGAGTGGATCCAGTGAGTATTCCTTTCTGCTAATGGCTTAGGGTAGTAGCTCCATTGTGCAGTCATCAAGACTCACTATAAATCAAGCTATTGATCTGTCAGGGAGCTTAGGAGAAAAAAGGATTTAATGGGATATATGTTGATTAAATTGAGGAAGGAATCAAAGGATAGTAAGAGCAGACCACTCTGTTGAAACCAATGACCCTCCCAATAAATGCAGAAAAAGACAAACCCACACTGCTGAGATGACACCATATCATCGAGTTACACTAGGGTTACACTGGAGTTTTAAAATTTCATTTCCTGGCTTTATGCATATTATTCATGCCTGAAATAGGAACTCACAAGGGAAATGTGGAGATTCCTGCTTCTGAGGTCAACAATGTGTATACAGGAAGTCAAACTCCTGTTCCCACATAAAACTAATGCCCAAAGAAACTCAAGGTGACCTCTGTCAAGTGGGAGTTCAGCCTGAATAACCCTGACCCATCAGAGCTTTCATATATCAGAGCCTGAGTACACCAATCCCATCAGAGCTTGGAAGCTAAGCAGTATTGGCCCTGGTTAGTGTTTGAATGGGAGACCATGAAGGAGGCCGGGTTCCTATGCAGAGGTTGCTATGGGGAGGAATGCAATGGCAAACCAGCTCTGCTCATCTCTTGCCTTGAAAACTCCATGGTCCTGGGGTAGCCATGAGTTAGTTGTGACTTGACAGCACACAATTATTATTAATTGTATGTTGAATGAAAAGTCTTCACACTGTCCTGGCACATTTTTTAAAAAATTCATTTTGGCAATAGTTTTGAGATTTGAAAGGGGGGAGGACTCAAAGGTGGTATGATAGAAACATTGCTGTGACAGCCCCGTAGCTAGGGATTTTTTTGGGAGGGGGCCTTGGGGGGCAGTAGCCGATTAAAACTTTTTAAAAATTAATTGGTGGGACTCCTTAGAACTCTTAAGGCAGCCCTCTACCCTCCAGGCTCCAGGGCAAGGGGGGGTAATGCCCAGTGGCCGTAGCTTCCCTCCACACACCTGTTAGCAAGGGCAGGCCTTCCCTGCAGAGTGTCTGGCTCCCCCTAGGAGCCAAAAACCAGGAAATCACTGTGATCAATGACAATGACACATTTAATAAATGTTACATTGAAACAAAATCCAACAATTCCTTTACTCAATTTTACATTAAAAACAAAGTCCAACTTATTCATATTCTCAACAGAGTATAGCATTTCCCTCTCATTACTCAATGAGTACACCGGTTTTTACACTCATTTCATTATCTTTCTCAAGAGTAATCTTATAGTTCTTATAGAGTTGGAAGGAGCCCCAGTTCCTCTTCCCAAGGCACGGCACAAGGGGCAGCCTGACATCCACCCTCAGCTCCCTCCTGCGGCTGGGAGAGGTGAGGCATGCAGCGGTCAGTCTGGCCACAGAGCCGATACTTGTGGGCTTGTTGGCACAGTGGAATGCAGCCAGGTGTGCCTGCCAGGGGCAAGAGGAGGAGGCGGTTTGCCTCCTTGCCTGGCCTGGCTGGGCTTACCTGCTGCTGGTGGGTGGCACAGCAAGCATCTAGTGGAAGCCTGAGGTGGAGGCTTCTCCTTGTACCATTCACGCTCACTGCCTGCCCGGGCCACTCTCTTAAGCCCAGCCTCACTGCTGCCACTGCTACTGCTTGTGTTGCCCTCATCCTCCCTGCTGACAGGCAATCGGGGTGAGGTGGCCTGGGAGGGAGGGGGAGCCATGGCTCAGGGAGGGGCCCATAAAAACCACTAGGGGGCCAGGCCCCGTGGGCCACATGGTAGCTACGGGCCTGGCTGCCGATGTTGCGTGCGCCTATTCCACCACTGTTTGTTTTCAAAAATAGAATGGATCTCTTTGAGTACAGCTAAAGAAATGGATGTTTCTTGGGGGACCATGGGCCAAATTCAACATGATGTAGGAGACCCACAATTAGGATCCATCATGGTATTGAAGACTGGGGAAGGGTTGATGATTTTTCACCTTTTTCTCCCAAACCTCTTGCATCATTTTAAGTAGACCCTGTGAAACTCCAATTAGATCTGTGAGTGGAAAAAGACAGACTGCACTTGTACCTCTCTTTCCCCTCTTGCAATAATAATTACAGCTTCAGGAGGTGATATATATCATGGAAAGGCATGGGAGGAAAGGGTTAAACATGCCCTTTGCACACACACCTAACCTTCCCCAGACTATAAAGCAGCCAAGTAGAGATGCTAATTAGCCCTTAAAAAAGAGAGTTACTAATTATGCCTCTCTCAAATCATGTCTACTTAGGACCTATGAGACTCATTAATCAATCAAGTTTCATTCTCTTTAAAACAACTGTTTTAAGCTCTAATTTGCATTTTCTAGAAAGATACAGAATATCGCACATTGATTGTTACAATATTAGAAGATGGATCGGTCCGTAGCACTGGATCTGAGCATTAGCCAGATACTACACAGTTACACATGTTCTTAAAAAATTGCTCCATGGTGTTTTGATGATGTCAATACTTAAACCAAGGAAGTCCCAAACAGAGTAACCACCACCACAGATTTTCAAATAACAAAATAAGTAACTGACATTGATCTTGATGAAGAGAGCAGCACAGCATTATATGGTATATTTTCCCTCCATTAAAATATACTATTGTTTTAGAAATCATACAAGGAAGAGAAACTTTACATGATCCAAGATATAAAGGAGGCAAGGTAGAATGTAAAGGTAAAGGTAAAGGTTCCCTTGCTCGAAAGCCAGTCGAATCAAAAATGCCTGAGAGGAACTAGCGTAATGAATTTGGCTATAAAGGGGAAGGAATACCAACAGCCATACTAGGGTTCCATAAAAACAAAATTAATTTAAACATCAGAACAGGAAAGGCTGGGAAATGAAGGTGCTGGAGGTTCAGAGAGATAAAAATGAATAATTAGTTGAGCTTTAGGGTATTTATGTAATGACATCATTTCAAAATTAAAAGACAGAAATTACAAGACCAAGTAGATACTTCAACAGAATTACAAAGTGGAGGGGAAAAATAACGCTGGAAGCCTCTTGGGAAATCACACGTTTTATGTATCATGCAACAGAAAAACAACTGAGACTAAAGACAAGAGGAAGAAACCTGTCACTACAGATGAGATCATTTGCAAGCATCCTGTCATAACAACCCTTAGGTGTTGTCTGGATGCAACCACCAAGTGGCTAAGATCAAACAAGATAAAGCTGAAGCTGACCAAGATGGAGGTGGTGTTGGTCTGGAAGGCTATATCCTACAGTGAAATCTTCTCTGGATTCGTACAGAGTGTCTTTAGTACTAGTAGATGCAGTTAAGATCCTTGGGGTGCATTAGGTACTTGTATTTTAAGAAACTGTTACCTGTGGAAAAAGTAGATTTGGTCTTGGCTCTGACCTTGAAGTTGGTGAAGTACATCAGCCCTGTTCCTTAGACCGCTTTTTTTCCTATTACACTGGGCTCAAACTTCTGTCCTGTATTGGATAAAGTGGACTAAGAATGCTGGAACACCCCGATTTGGCTCACATCCTTTTCGCCAGTTGCAAAGAGGAAGCTGATTGGGTTTTTTTTTGACACACTGTTAATCAGTTCATCAATCCCTATGTGGCTGTTTGTAAGGTTGCCTCACCATATTTCTTCTTCACAGTACAGTACAGAGCAACTGACTTGTTTTCATATTGTTGGTACCTGCATTGGGTCCCAAGATGCTTCAGGAAAGGGTAATTATATTAATATTATAAATAAATTCTTACAGCTGACCTGATCTATGCTTCTGTAATCACAAAACTAGGTTACTGGAGTATGCAGGGTCAACTTATCCATTAAGCAACGGCCCCATTTTGATACTTTTAGAGGCCCATGGAAATGTTTTATTTTCTTCTTCTACTACTACTACATTTATGGATCACCCAATCCCTGAGTACACAAGGCCCTGGGCAATTTACAACAGGTTAAAAAAGCACAACATTTCAGATTAAAATCAACAAATCAATTATCCTTAATTTAATAGTCTCCAGATGGTGTCCATAATTTTCATCAAAAACCTTCTCTGGGCTGTTTTTCTATCTCACGAGCAGGTTATGGAGGAGGCTGAAGAAGGCAGAATGGAAGAAAGGAGGGGGTCAGCTATGATGGAAAACTGTTGCTGTCCTCAACCAAAAGCCTGGTGGAACATCTCTGCCTTACAGGCCCTGTAGAATTGCATTAAATCCTGCAGAGCTCTGGTGGAAGTTGGCAGAGTTCCACCAGGTTGGAGCCAGGGCTTGAGAAAGCGCCAAGGAGGACAAGGTTCCGCTACTTAAAATAAGCAACGAATTTCAGGAATTACTGAATGGCCAAATTCAAAAAGAAGAAGTGAGGAAGGCAATTGAAGAAGCGAAGTTGGGGAAGGCGCCAGGACCGGACGGATTTACCGCAAAGTTTTATAAAAAAAATGAAAGAAGAAATTGTTCCGGTCATGGAAGCTTTATCCAACGACATACGTGAGAGTAAGAAGGTGCCAGACTCTTGGAAGGAAGCAATTATTTCATTAATACCAAAGGAAGGACAAGAACCAACGAATGTGAAAAACTATAGGCCAATTTCTCTTTTGAATAATGATTACAAGATTTTTGCAAAAGTTATTGCAGAGAGGGTGAAAAACTATTTACAAACAGTGATTTC
>NW_015161491.1:138356-140808 GCF_001447785.1 Gekko japonicus
GCCACTGCACAAAAGGTGAAGAAGAAAGTACAAAAGCTGGAAAAGAAGCAAATCTCCACGGAAGATCAGCTGTTACAACTACAAATGGAAAAAGCTAATTTGATTATTCGCTTTCAGGGCCTTCCAGAAACTAAAGGAGAGAATCTGAAGGAGAAGATGAGTGAATTATTGGCCCCAATGACAGAGATGAAGGCGGAATCTTTGCTGAGCGATATGGATGTGGCCTACAGGTCATATTCAGGATATTCAGGATATATAAAGAAAAACAATCTGCCTGGGGAAATAGTGATAAGATTCTCGAAGAGATGTGTGAGGGATGCAATCTTGAAAGCGGCATCTGGAGCTCCTTTGAAAGTTGGAGATAATGCTATCAGAATCCTAAAAGACATTCCATTTGAAATAAGACAAAGGAGAAAGAAGTACAAAGATTTAATTCTTTTTCTCCAGACAAATGCAATTGGATACAGATGGCTAACACCAGAATGCGTGATCTTCAAAATCAAGGATAAAAAGGAAAAGATTGACTCTGTTCAGAAAGCATGGAAATTTTTGAGAGTCCAGATGGGAGAGCCAGAGGAGGAAGAAAAAGAAGGGATGGACAGTAAGTCCAGCGGCGAGTTGGACTCGGGGTCTTCCGGAGAGGACTCTCTATCAGAGAAAGGGGCAGGCAACCCTAAAAGTCCTTATAAACTGCGGAAGAGACTGGGCAAGGGGAAATGAAGGCTGAAGGACTCTGAATGGTGCCTTTGAAAAATGTTGTGTTTTTTTAATACTAGATGCTTAGGGGTCTTTCGGGTTAACAGTGATAGTTAAGATATGAAAAAGATAATACTGTAGTTGAATCAGTTCATAATGAGATTAGCGTGATTGAGAGATAACGTGTGCCAAGCTAACTAGATGATCTCCTCTCTTGGGTTTTTAGATAGTAGTGGGTATCTTTTCTTTATCCCTTAATGTAGTCCCCTTCCCTATTTCTGTTGTAGTTTGTAATCTTTATAAAAATGCAATGAAAAAAATCCCCTCCGGGGGGCCAAAAAAAGAGAAAAGAATTGGACTTAGTACTCCACTGGAAGCCAGCATAGCAGGCGCAGCACAGGTTGTATATGTGCCGTCCATGGAGTTTCCATCAGGACTCGTGCCATCACATTCTGGATCAGCTGGAGTTTCTGGGTCAGTCTCAAGGGAAGGCCAGTGTACAGTGAGTTACACTACTAGTCTAATGTGGAGGTGTCTGTTCCATGGATTACTGTGGCTAGGTCAGGACACGACAGGAAAGGGGCCAATTGCTGTGATTGGCATAGATGGAAAAACTCCACCCTGGCAATATTTGTGACCTGGGCCTCCATAGTTAAGGAAGTCTCCAGGACCATGCCCAAACTCCCTTGACAGATTGCACCAGTGTTGGTGGCACCCCATCAAGGGTGGGATGTTTATACCCCAGTCCTGCCATGCCCCACCACCACAGAACCTCCATCTTTGTCAAATTCAGCCTTAGCCTACTCTTTTTTAACCATCCCACCACAGCCTCCAAACCCTCAACCAGATTATGTGGGGTGGTAGCTGGGTGGCCATCCAATAGCAGATATAGCTGAGTGTCATCAGCATTCTGATGACACCCCAGCCCAAAACTCTGCAGCAGCTGAGCAAGGGGGCACATGTAGATGTTAAATAACATCGGGGAAAGAACTGCCCTCTGAGGAACCCCATATATTAAGGGGTAGCTAGTTGACACCCTCTCTCCCAGCACCATCCTCTGTCCCTGACCATGGAGGAATGAGGAGAGCCACTTCAGGATTACCCCTCAAACTCAGAAGAAAAAAATGAACTTTTAGAATCAAAGAACATGTTTTAATTTTTTTTCTCATATCAGAAAAACTGAAATGTTTAGGGCCCACGAAAATGTATTAAATTTTCCCTTAAACAGAAAAATATAATAAAATGTTGAAGTATTTAACAATATATCAAAATAATTTCAGCCCTGGGAGTATGTGATGTTGTCCTTGGAGCCAACTTGGAAAGTACAGCTCTGAATTCCAGACACTTTGAATTTAATCCAAAAACAGATTGGTAACTACAGTGCAATTGATCTAATATAGTTGCTCTATGGCTAAATGGGCTGCTGCATTCTATAAAAGCTGTAACATCACATAAGCATGTTTTCTTGTTTGGTGTAGTGGTTAAGTGTGCACACTCTAATCTGGGAGAACCGGGTTTGATTCCCCACTCCTCCACTTGCACCTGGCTGGATGACCTTGGGCAAGCCATAGTTCTGGCACAGCTGTCCTTGAAAAAGCACAGTTTCTGTCAGAGTTCTCTCAGCCCCACCCACCTCACAGGGTGTCTGTTGTGGGGAGGGGAAGGGAAAGGAGTTTGTGCCGCTTTGAGACACCTTTGGGTAGTGAAGGGCGGGGTATAAATCCAACCTCCTCCTCCTCCTCCTCCTCCTCCTCCT
>NW_015161491.1:140958-152826 GCF_001447785.1 Gekko japonicus
CTTCTTCTTCTTCTTCTTCTTCTTCTTCTTCTTCTTCTGCTCTGACCTGGATAGCCCAGGCAAGCCTGATCTCGTCAGATCTCAGAAGCTAAGCAGAGCCAACCCTGGCAAGTACTTGGAAGGGCGACCTCCGAGGATTACCAGGGCCGGGGACACAGAGGCAGGTAATATCAAAGCCAGCTCTCTGAAACATCCTACCCCACTTGGGGTCACCAGAAGTCACCATGACTTCCAGGCTCACAAGTTCAAACGCACACACACAATACTCACAAAAATAGAAAAAGAAGGATGTTTTCTGGGGCAGCTCTATTCCTGCCCAGCAGAACGTGATATAATTTGACTTTGACATCACAGCACAAAAGTAACATCACATCCTCACTGATGTTCAGTGCCAGGATTGTCAGGCATGACATGACAACCAGTGAGAGACTGGGGGGACATAGGCTGACAGCAAGATATCACTTCCAGGAAAACTGGGAACTGACATCATGCCTCTCTAAGAACTGGCTAAAACTCTATGGTAAAACCATAGTATTTTTGGAGATTCTTAGAGAGGACTGACATCAGTCCCCTATATGCATTAATTTTATAAAGCAGCAGATGTTATGCTATCCTCTTCCTTGCAAGAAAAGGCGTACTTTTGTTCAGTATCCAAGGATAATTAATTAAAGTCAAACAGGAATTGTGCACCTGTTCCAACTGATGAACTAAGTAGGCCACAGACTTAAGTATACCTAAAATAGGACAAATTCTAGTGTAATGTGTGTAGGGTGAGGGTGACAAACTCTCTTTAAAAATGAAATTAAGAAACTGGATGAAATTGATCAAAATCTGAGATAATTTGTATTAAAAACAAGTGAATGGAAGACAAGATGGCTGTCTAGATGGCTTCCTAAATAACAAGGCCCCAACATAGTTATTCTTCAACAATAGGTTGGTTGGAATTTTCGATTACCTTTTTTGGCATGAAACAACAACAAATAGTTGTGTTTCAAGCCCTTAGCACACATAATGAGCTAACTGGTTCCCTCTTGTACTTACATTAGCACATTTTAATGTGTTAGCAATATATGCTGTATAGATGAACTGAACAGACTATTATTTTGAGCTAGAAAATCTCACATAAAGCCAATTGTCTTGTGGAAAGAGACTATGCCATCCTGCATTTTAAGCCTCCAGTCTTGCCTCTTGGTATCTCTTCTTGTATGTTTGGCCATCTGCTCAGTTTGTAGCTATCTTACAAGCAACTGTTTTTTAAAAAATCTAAGAGAAAATCTACTTGGATAGATAATTACTGTGTTTTTTAAAAAAGATTATTCCACTTCCATCTCACAGTGGACCTTGTCCATATCACTTATGGACCTTGTCCATATCACATATATTATGTCAACATGTGAAAGTCTCCAGTAGGTGCAGCTAACAACATCTTGTGGCAATATAGTGTACTGTGGAAAATAATATGTCATGTCATCATATGCAAAAATAGTGTTGCAAAGGAATGCGAAATGTTGCTTGCTAAATCACAGCTTGTTCTAGCAGTTCCTCCTGATCTCCATGCTGATACAGGCTTTAAACTTATTTTCAAACAATGAAGTGATTATTTCCAGTATACTAGGGCGCATTAAAGCAGTTCAAAAGGTTTACTGTGTTTCATCTGCCTTTCTTTCCAGAGTGATCAGTTTTGTTTTGAAGACAGAGTACAAAGTAGCGTTGCCATGCAACCGGCAGGAGGGTTGGAGGTGGGGACATGGTGGTAGGATGGCATCGCAGATGTGTTGGCATCCCTTCCTGGGAAAACATGCCATCATGCCCACAATGTTGCTGTTTTTCTTTTTCAACATGAGCTTGGGTTGGGGGTCCCTCACCACGACTGGGGGTGGTGGTGGCATTTTGTAAGAGTTTGAGAAGTCCTGTCAGGCATGTGTGGCTTGCAATACCAGCTTTAAAGGAGGGAAACAGAACTTGCTGCTTCAGCTCACTGGTGAGTGGTGTGTAGAAGTGCAGCAACAGCAGCAAGACAGTAGCGGCTTCCACCCCCTCCCAAGGCCACTGCTCCTTTTTGCCTCATTGCAGATCCAGCCATGCACACAGAGAGGCAATTGTCGTCTCTAAAGTTAAGAGCATCAGTCTGAAATTCTTAAACATTAGCCAACCTCTTAGCAACCTTTCCTAGTCATACTTTTTCCCACTTATTGTTCCCAACAAAAAAGGGCACAAACTCTTCCCTGAAGGTAGAGGTGTCTTTGGGTATCTGCGGCGAGAAAACAGTGAAGATTCACCAACTTTATAACTACATTGGAAAATACTTTAAAAGTCTCTTTTCACTCAGTGCAGCCTAAAAGCATAGCTTATAACACCACAACTGTCCAGAGTATACAGGAAATCAAAGAAAATAACAAGTTCTTGACAGTGCTAAGCAATCTTGGCATTTCACCCACTGCTTTCTGCTTGCCGCCAAAAGCCAAAATGAGAAGAAACCTGGGGGTGAAATGGCTGGGAGGAATTTCACAACCTGTTTTCCACTCTTCACAAACCACCATGAACTGCCATGGACTGCATCAAAATGGATGGAAGTTCGTGGTGGCTCTTCAGTTCACAAACATCGCTTTGCAAACCACAAACAGACCAAAATTTGTGATGAACTGTAGTTTGTGAGCTGGTTTGAAAATTATTTTCCCATTCATTACTCCAATTAACTTCTGTGTCTTCAACCACAACTGTTTTTGAATATTCAGCACAATTCTATAATCATAGAAAGTCTTCACTTATAACAGTGAGTTTACTTTGTAGAGGTCTGGTCTGAACTTCCCTGAACATATACCATTCTGTCCCCATCTTGACAAACAATGGGCACTAGAACATTATTATTACTGTCCTCTGCATCTCCAGATCTCTGTATGTGTCTTCCTTCTCTTCCCAAACTGCTTTATCAGCATGGGTAGCAAATTTACTATCACCAAGTTGAGAGGGAATTGTGGTTCAGTAAACTGGGAAAGCGCCTTCTCCCAAACTACATCTTCACCTTAGACCAATGGCATGTGATTGCCTCCCCCTCTTTCCCATCTGAGTATCAGTGCTGAGTGTGCCATTTCTCATTTGCATAGGGTGGCCATTCTCCAGGTGGTGACTGGAAATTGGGATTGCATCTGTTCTCCAGGCAATATAGATCAGTTCCCCTGGAGAAAATGGTCACTTTGGAAGGTGGATTCTGTGGCATTATACCCTCCCTTGCCCAAACCTCGCCCTCCTCAGTTTCACACACCCCAAATCTCCAGGTATTTCCCAACCTGGATCTGGCAACCCAACATTTGAGGCAGCAACAGCCACTGCAGTAATGACTATTCTCACTTCAGATTTAATTGCATACTTAACTTCCATACATTTCAGGGTAGAACCAGCTGCTCCATGGTTCAATCTTTCCTCTTACTGGTAACATCTAATATACCATAGCACATAGAAGAAGAATAAGAGGTTGGATTTATACCCCACCCTTCACTACCCAAAGGTATCTCAGAGCGGCTTACAAACTCCTTTCCCTTCCCCTCCCCACAGCAGACACCCTGTGAGGTGGGTGGGGCTGAGAGAACTCTGACACAAACTGCTCTTTTTCAAGGACAGCTGTGCCAGAGCTTGTGGCTGACCCAAGGTCACATCAGCAGGTGCAAGTGGAGGAGTGGGGAATCAAACCCGCTTCTCCCAGATTAGAGTCTGCACACTTAACCACTACACCAAACTGGCTCTCTCTTATTTTACTTCATTGCACCATTGTTGTTCTCTCAACAGCTAATCATGTGAGGCAGGGGCAGGGAAATGCTTAGTGTGGAGATCTTACTTGAGAAGCAAGTAAGACAATAGAGCACAGTTGTGTCTCTTGTAAAGCTCAGTGCCAAGGAAGTATTCAAAGATTGCCTGGAAGCCAAGGCTCAAGAATAAATAGAGACATGCAAAGATGAGGAAAAATGAACACAGATACCATTCAATAGGATTTCAGTAGAATTATATTGAGAGGTGTCTTATAACGGGCCTCATCATATATTTATACTGGTGGTAGCTTTGCAGGACTCAGGCTTTTCCCAGTCTTGTTGCCTGAAATCTTGTTTAAAAAGGAATTTCAAAGATTAGCACTGGGGCCGTAGCACATGTAAAACATGTACAATGTGAAGGTCGATATTTTCAGATCATAGCTAACATTTGGTGATGATACGACTAGACACAGCTGTAACTACAGTAATACTGTGTATGGAATGACATATTAACAGATCTAAAAAAAACCACATGATGTATAATTACACAGGAGTCCAGTAGATTAACAAAATTTATTTCAGTATGAGCATTCAGGACTCAGAGCTCACTTCCTCAGATGCAGAGCAGTGTACATACATCAAACTGGATTAAATATTTAGAAGCAGGGAAGGGAAGATTTTCAAAGATAGGCTGGTATAAAATAAGATTCAATCAAGAGAGAAATAAGCTCACTTATAGTGTGAGACATTTTCAACCAGCAATACCAGAACAGAATAAACATAAAATCTAACACAAAATTAAACGAGGCAGTGGAAAAATTAACAACTGAAAGGAGTAGGATAGGTAAGCTATTAGCACCTGTGGGAGTTAGGAATGCCCTGTGAAGCCCCCAGGAAGGGTATATTGTCTTAAATTTGTCAATGAATTCTAATTCAGCACTCCTCTACTAGGTTCATACTTATAAAGTGGTTTTGAAGCAGAACAATGATCTTTAAATTAGCCACAGTATGTCCTGGGAGCTTAAAATGTTTCCCCCACTAGTTTTTGAACACTGTGATTTTTAATATCAGATTTGTGTTCATTGACCCTATTGCATGGTGACTATCATCATTTGTCCAATACAGAGGCCAGATATACATTGTTGGCACTTGGTGGCCTATAATAAATTGGAGAATGAGTCAGTGGATGAGCCTTGGATGGTATGGCTGATGTTATTAGATGCTGTAACATGCACAGACAAATTTGGCATCTGGATTTTATATACACATGCCTTGAAACAGTGTCTTAAAGATGTGCATTGTAATACACATGCCTTGAAATAGTGCCTTAAAATGTGCATTGTAATACACATGGAGCTCCTTCATGCCTAAATGACTGTCACAATGGAGAAACAGGATCAGATGCACAAAAAGGAAAGCACACATGGATCTCTTGTCCAATGAAATAAAAAGAGCAGCTTTCAGCATAAAGTTCATCTGCACATTAGAGCTCATGCACCAGTGAAAAATTGCAGGTTTGCAAATTCAGCAATGTTATTGCATTACCATGTGAGCTTTACTGGGTCATTTCTCCTTCAGCTGCTGGCTCTGCAAACTGCTCTTTAAACCAAAGGTACTGAAAATGAAATTCCAAATCACATGCAAAGCTGGTACATGGTTTCATGTTGATCAAGACCATGCAAGAGATCTTCTCTTGTCAAATGAAGCTTTCTCCTAAATCCTGACAAACTTCATTGACAAATTCTAAAAGGCAAATGGTAGGCATCACAGTTTAATAGTATACCTGTGTTTCTCTAATTTTTTTTAAAAAAAGAAAAGATAGAGTGCTGCATAATTGCATGGTGACACTTAAATTGCATGGAGTCTGCTTCTAATGCTTTGAAGAGAAATAGTGCCCAATTAAGCAGCCTAAGTGTGGGTTGTTAAATGACAATAGAACTTTTGAGAGCAGGGATGAATATTTAAGGAAGAAAAAGTGAATAAGTCTTCTTTCTCCCCTAAGTAAACAGTCCCACATCAAAAATATACCAAAGTGATTATGTTGTCAGGTTTGAAAACAGTCATTAAAATTTTAAACGTCTATCCACCATAATTGTGGGAGGACAGCATAGAGTAATTTCTATTATACAAATGAGAAATCATTTCTCATCATACACTAAAAGCAAAGCAATGGGCAAATCACACAAGGGAGATAATAGTCAATCTCTGAAGTGGAATTTCAAGGTATATCCTTCGATTCAGAAACTATACACATTCACACACGTACCACTATAATACTACTTGTGTAGGTGTGAATGTGTGCTTTTATAAAGAAAGTACATTAAAATTGCATGCAGTATTTATTTATTTATTATCAAATGTATACCCCGCCCTCCCCGCAAAGCAGGCTCAGAGCGGCTTCCATAGAGACATAAATACAGCTTAAAATCATACAATCATACAATTACAATCATACAGTACCATTAAAACCCTATATAGTGCTTATTATAAAATTATTGAAATGGTATGTGATAAGTGCTTATGATAAAGAATTTCATAAACATTGTTTTTGATCAGTAAATATAAGTAAATATAAATAGTAAGAAATCGATCTTGTTCAGTCCTTCCTCAAAGGAGCTCATTGCGACATACATAGGGATGGATACCGCTCACTTCTGCCAAGTGAGGAGCTTTGTTCCAGAGAAGGAACTTTTCTTTACTAGAGGGAGGTTTGCTCCTTATCATGTCCATTTTCATTTCATTTATTAGCTTCATTGACCCGAGGTCTTAAGCCAAACATGCAAACAGCAACTATAAAATGCATTACATATAATTACAAGAAATTTAGACAGAACGTCTTTACAATAAAAGCTAGTAAACATGTCCTTAAACAGTGTAAGGAAATTCAATTTTCTCTGTGAAATCAGCGATGTCAATATTATGATTCAGTGATGCTGTCTAGTTATTTTTTCCACATAAATATCTTCCAGTAGCAGTGTTCCCTCTAAGCTGAGTTAGTGTGAGCTAGCTCACAGTTTTTTAGCCTCCAGCTCATACATTTTTGTCTTAGCTCAGGAAGGATGGCTCCAGAGCAAACTAATGTATGCAGTAGCCAAATCGCCCACTCACAACTTTAATGCCAGTAGCTCACAAAGTAGAATTTTTGCTCACAAGACTCCACAGCTTAGAGGGAACATTGTCCAGTACATGTACAGATATCTCTAAGCAGTTACTTTATCTAAATCTTGATGTTCTTGGTACAGCACCTCAAAGGCTCACTTCTAGAATATGAACATTAGTGGAACCGGTTAGTTATGGCCTCAAAGAGATGATCCCCACATAAAAGGGAAAACAAATACGTAAAAGGTCTAATGGTTCATGTAAATTCCCATCCAGATCAGCAAAGCTAATGGAAATATGGTATTAATTGGTGAAGGGCTCGCACTGAAACATACCATTTCCATTTCATTTATTAGCTTCATTGACCCGAGGTCTTAAGCCAAACATGCAAACAACAAGTATAAAATGCATTACATAAAATTACAAGAAATTTAGACGGAACGCCTTTACAATAAAAGCTAGTAAACATGCTCTCAATCAATAACATCAGACCACATTTTATAAACTTCGATGAATTCTATAAAATCCCATGATATTATGGAAATTAGTTTTAAAATTTTAAAATTGTATACAAAAGGTACTCATAACATTTCAAAGCCGCTTTAAAGATAGCACTATTGAAAGATATTTTGCCACCAAGCGAGTCGTTTCAGGGTCCTCATCAGCTAATAGTATGGTTATCACCCAGGGTTCCATAGGGAGGTGATATCTTTGTAAAATAGGAGTAATCCAGCAGGATCTGGGGTCAATCCATTGGTGGCAAAATAACATAAGATGATCTAAGGTCTCTATTGCACCTGATCCACAATTACACAATCTATTTGAGTACTGTATTTTAGCAAAACGGCCACTTAGCTCTACAGTTGGAAAAACATTCAACCTTGCAAGCGTGAAGACATATCTAGATCTGGGGGATGTAAGGAAGCTCATATATGAGGGAGTTTTCTTAGGTGGAACAATCCCTAAGGCAGAGTTGGAGCATACTCGCCTAGCACGAATTGAAGTGCTGAGTCGGTCAATGTTTGTCACCCTCAATCTCATCAAATTTAGCGCTTCTTGATAATTTAAATTATTAAGCCCCGTAGGGGCGAGACCAATCCACTCCAGCTTGTTATCTATATGTTTTGCCCACGTACATTTATAATTATCCCCTTTTAAAAGATAAAGAAGACCTCCTTGAGCATTAGGTGTCATATAAAGAACTTTCAGTCTCAATTTAAAGGCTGCCTTCCAGGCTCTTGACTCAAAGGAGCATTGTGCGAATTCTTCTCTAAGTGCCGTCCCTGCGACACATTTAGGGACTCCTGCAATTTTACGCAGGAACTGGAGAAGGATCTGATCTGATAATTCCGAAATTTCTTTAATCCAGATCGCAGCCCCATATAAAAATTGTGAAGTAACTTTCGCATTAAAAGCTGCAATGGCCATTGGGACATACTGGCCGCCTCTTGAATAATAGAATTTAAGGAGGGCATTAGAATTTAATTTAGCGATTTCAGTTGCTGCTCTTATATGATGTTTCCAGCGGCAACTGGAGCTGAACACTATCCCCAGATATTTGAAATGAGACACTTGTTCTATCTCCCCACCCTTAACCTTCCATGATCTTTGTTTTAAACAAGGTTTGTTAGAAAAAACCATTATTTTTGATTTCTCATAATTGATCATCAGCCCCTCTTGGATACAGTAATCAGTAAAAGCATTCACTAGCTTACGCAAGCCAACTTCTGATCTGGATAGCAGCACTGCATCATCTGCATAAAGTAGTATAGGAACTTCCTGTCCCGCTAGTATGGGTGCGTGACAGATTGTTTTTTTGATATATGGGACTACATCATTTATATAAAGATTAAAAAGCGTGGGGGCTAATAAGCATCCTTGCTTAACACCTTTAGAGAGATGAATGGTATTTGTAAGTTGCCCATCTACTCCGCAACGAATTTGTGCAGTAGGATTCTCGTACAGTTTGTAAATCAGCCAAAGAAGTCTCTTGTCTAGAGATGTTTTGGACAATTTGGCCCAGAGGCGGCATCTGGGGACTGAATCAAATGCTGCCCTGAGATCCATAAATGCTGCATAAAGGGAACCCTTTGAATAAGAAGAGTATTTATCGGCAAGATGATACAGTACCACGCAATGATCTAAGGCTGAGACTCCATTTCTAAATCCCGCTTGCTCAGGGTAAATTATAGATTCTGTTTTTATCCAGTCCAGCAGTTTATGATTTAAAAAAGCTGCATACACTTTGCCTATTACTGAAAGCAGGCTTATAGGCCTATAGTTAGTAGGAACTGTTTTTGGGCCTTTCTTATGTATTGGAACTATCACTGCATGCTTCCATGATTGAGGAATAATGCCAGATTCATTGATTTGAGTAAAAAGAGGGGCTAGAAATCTACTCCACCAGGTGGGGTTTACTTTTAGGAGATCTGCTGGAATTAAATCTGGGCCTGGAGCTTTGCCTGAACGCATTTGCATGATTAAAAGACTCACAGTCTCAGATGAAACTGGAGGCCAGAAGTTGGTTTGAGGCGGTTCAATCTGATCCCCTTGGAACTCAAAGCCAGGGGTCACAGCAAAAATAGAGGTGAAATATCTTTCCCAAATTCCGGGGGCAATACACGCTGGAATTCTATCTACTCCAGAAAGACCCCTGTTAATCAACTCCCAGAATGTTTGAGATTCATTATTGTTTATGGCTGTAATTAGAACCTTCCACTCTAACAAATTGTGACAACTATCTATTGATTTTTTTTATCTATTGATTTTTTTTATCCATTGATTTTTTTATCTATTGATTTTTTTAACTAAACTAAACTAAAATAAATATGGCATTCTAATACTATGTTTTCCTAGAGGAAGAATTGTAACCCATGTAAAACAATTAAATATTACCCAAACACTTAAAAACTGGAATGTCCTGAGAAGATATTCAACCAAATTGTGAGTTAAGAGACCAGAGTTTGTATTTCACTAAGGATTATATGTGCAGCAAGGAGATAGCTGTTGCCCTGAGAAGCTTATAAACTATGTAAATTGATAGTTACTGGAACAGAAAGTAAATCATGGCATTCTCAAGCATTCCAGCTTGTGTTTCCGTGAAACAAATCTATCTTTATAGAACATCCCATTCAATATGCATATTATATGAAGTTTGCACTTTGTATTCATTTGCCACTCAGTTTTGGCAAACTTGCTAAGAAATTGCCAAGAAATTATAGGAATATTTTGCCCTCTGCACTAATTAGGTCAGACGATTAGAAATACTGCTGAGCATTAAGAGAATCTTTTAAAAGTTTCTCGAAGACTGGTTGATTCTTGACTGAATGCTAGATGTCCTTTAAAAATTCATGAAAATAAAATGTGTTTCAAACTGCAATACACTTTCCCTTACTTGATATGACAAAGTAATATACAGGGCACTTTTCTCATTTGCACTGCATTAAATTCCCTTCAGTTAATTCATCCAGTGACCTGTACAATCCATTTGTTGCTAGACAGATAGCTTTAAAAGTACTCCACCTGCATTATATTTTCACCGTGTTTTATGGCTCGTACAGTCACGCTTAAACTTTGAGGGCTGATTCCCATGCAGAGTAGTTCACACACATTTTCTCATCAGTCTTGGACTAGCCTTGAGTGACGTGTGAATCGGACAGTGCAGATGGATTTCTATGGACAGCAAATTTGTATCGCCCCAAACCAATATTTTTTCCAGGAAGGTAATTCAAACCTTTATCTGATGAAACATCAAGGGATAAGCATGCATGGATAGCACAAGAGAATAGCTGCCAGTTTACCAGGAGGAAAATAGATCTCTTCTCAGTAGTTTTAAAGGAATCAGAAACAGCTGAACTTAGGAGCCCTTTCCACATAGCGACAGCAGTTCCTGTAACAGCCCTTTTGTTTCTTTTCATGCTTCTCAATAATGTATGGAAGCCAAAACTACAAGGACAGAGCCAGTTACATAGGTCCTTTCCATTGATCACTACCCAGGAAGGTGATATTATATTTAAGACACCTGTGCAGTTGGCCCCATCCCTGTAGTTGCAGCTTCCTAATGTTACTAGAGTGCAGTGAATTAAAGTGGAATTCCTGGCAATTAAGCTGGGGATCTGTTTGATTTGACTGCTTGAATGCAAATCGAGCACAAGACTCAGTAGGGCAATTCTTCAATGGGTCCAGCCAATGCATAGCTTACAAGCATATAGTCTGGCCTTGTTTTCCTCAGCCAGGCTTTTGCTGGTGGCTGCTGACCCACCCTCCCTCCCTTGGAGGTAGCTGGTCACCACTGGGGCCGAGCAGGAATTTGGGAGGGGTATTTTGCCTGTTTCATGATGCCATCGCAGAGGCTGGTCTAAATAGGCCTGGTCACGTTAGGCCATAACTAGTTTGGCAGAAACAAGATAAGTATAAAGAAGCTATTAAAAGGGAAGACAATAATATGGAACAAATACTATATGTGAAAAAATTTTTAAAAAGGGTTGGCAGGGAAGATTTATTTAGAATTGGTGAAAGATAAGGAATTTATGTTTAGAAGCTTAAAAAAAACAAATGGAACAAAGAAAAACAAATTACTATTGAAGATGTCAATAAGTTAATGGTGAACTTGAAGAAAATTAAGCTAGAAAAGTATAGAGAACTCGAAAGAAAGGTAATCTGGAAGTGGTACAGAACCCCTGCCCAACTGGCATATATGATAAAAGGGATGAAACCTAATTGCTGGAACTGTAACGCAAAAGAAGGGTGGGACTCTCACTTATGGTGGGAATGCCCAAAGGTGACAGATTTCTGGGAAAAGATACGGGGGAGAAATAGCAGTGCTATGTAAAGTCAACCTGGATATAGATGTAGATTTATTATTTATGGGTGTATTGGGAAATCAAAGAATTGAGAAACAAAATCACGATATTTTCAAAGTAATGTTATTAGCAGCGCATGCAGTGATTCCATATGGTTGGATGGAGAACTCAAAATGGACTTTAGAAAAATGGAATGAATATTTATATGAATATATACAATCGGA
>NW_015161491.1:153496-169600 GCF_001447785.1 Gekko japonicus
GGTCAGTCTCGGTTTTGTTTAATCTGACTGGCAGTGGCTTTCTAGGATCCCAGGTAAAGGAGGTCTTCCACATCACTTACTACGTGAGCCTTTGAACTGGAAATGCCAGGGATTGATCCTGGGGCATTTGGAATACAAAGCAGATGCACTGAAACTGGCATGCAAAACAGATGTTTCACCCCTGAATGGAGGTTACACAATGGATTTGAAAGAAACTAAGGCCCCGGTCACATGGGCCAGATAATCTGCAGGGGAATGGAGGCTTTTAGCTGCAGAGAAAAAAGAAGCACAATAGTGCGATCTCACGTTCCCCTGCGGCTCTGTCCTCCGGCCGTCAGCAGCCGATCAGACCAGCAAGGCAACACAGCAAAAACACAGCAGGACCGCGTTTGTGCACATGCGCCCGACGTGGATGGCTGCTGGATGCGACGGGCTACCAGCGCATCTTCGATCAGACACCCACCCACACCATGCAGTACACCGCGCAGTAACTGGAAAATACTACATTGAAGCAGATAGTTTTTAACTCCGCATTTTCCGAGGGAAGCCACGGGTTGGCCGTGGGTGTGCTCCACTTGCCAGATGTGGTGGTGTGATCACACCTGAATAATCCACCCACCACTCGTGGCTCTCCCGCAGCTACTTCCGCATGTTAATGGGGCCTAAAAGAAGCATACACCTGAGAGGCACGCCTGACGTTTTGATACACACACAAAAATAGCATGGAATACTCTGGGGTAAAGTTCCCCTCTGCTTTCAACATTGTAACTGCTATCATCATTTTTATCATCTTTCTCTGAGATTTTCTTACCTGTTATTCATCACTGAAGGGATCTCCTTTACCAAATTTCAAAATGATGGTGAATCCTCTCAGTTTTACAAACAACTGGGAGAACAACATGCCTTAACTGTTCCCACTGCTCGATAATACTGCTAGCCATTGGTGCCAAGGAGTGCCTCTTCACATGGTACTCCAATCTGCTTGAATTCCAAAGAACAAGGAACAATATTGTTATTATTGTGTGTTTGTAAAAAGTCAGGCATAAGGCGATCACAGGGCCTCCTTTATAACAACTTCCATGAGTGTTTGTCACATTTTTTCCCTGTCATCTGTAATAGAGTTAAAAGAGGTTATCATAAACATTCAAAGAAAGTTCAGCATTCATTCAAGGAAGAATAAAGAACAGGGTATTTGCTTTAAGTGAAATAGGAATGGAATCAAATACATAGAGCAGGGTTTTCTTATAAACTAAAAAAATATGCCATGGGAGATATACAAAAAAGAGAGAGAAATGCATTCTTAGCCATTAGGGCCACAGAAGCTGTTGTCCGGAGCCTTTTTAAGCTCCAATAACCAAGGGATGTAATTTGCAGGGCTGATTGTCATACACCCACTGCAGGATGACTAATGGGGGCTTTATAAGCAAACTCTGCATCTCCCACACAGTCATGGGTGACATGCTGATGACCCACCTGTCTCCTGAACAGCATCATGGGATTAGCCAGTTGCTACAAGACTCCGCTGCTTAGAGGGAGCATTGAAACAAGGCTGGTATAACTGCTGGCCAAGTTTGGAACCAGGGTAGAGCTGCCCAAATAACAGCAAGTTCAGTTAGGCTGCCAGCATATTTTAATGTCACGGTGTCAATTAGCTATTTAAATAATTTCTTAAACTCATATATTGTTGTCTCATGTCTCTGTTTGACGGGACGTGCCAGTGACAAATGGCTCATCCGGACTTTCATGCTGTCTCTTTCTGTATGATTGTTTATAGTACATGGTTCTTTCATTTGGGGAGATCATGTGGCCTACAAGTACAAACACAATGTTCACAGGCTCCCTAGATACTCCCTAGGTAACTCCCTAGAGAACGGGACTTTAAAAGAATTAAAGCCCCAGATTTGCAAACAGTAATGAACAGAACATTTTCCTATATGATGTTGATTGATTGTTGCTTTCACATATGTGCAACTATTTGTTGTTGCTGTTAGCTATTCAGTTGTGTCCAACTCTTGCCGATTCTATGGGCCGTCTCTCTCCACATTTTCCGATCTTGTACTGTTTCTTTGAGTCATTCCATGCTCGGGCTGGTGCCGACTTTTATGGTGTCTAGCCACCGTGTTCTTTGGTGGCCTGGTTTCCTTTTGCAGCTAACCGATCCAAACATAATTGCTTTTTCTAGTGAATTCTTCTACATGACATGGCTAAAATATGAGTCTCCGTTTTATGATTTTTCCTTTATGACATGTCTGGTTTTATACGTAACATATGTTTGACAGTGATGCACCCCAAATGCATAGGCACAGTCTGTTGCAGTCGCGCAGTTCTGCCGTTTCATGTTCAAGTTTCCCTTTGAAACTCTTTTTGTTGAAGAATGCTGACTTTTAGGTCAGCAGCAGAGTCTCCTGGGAGGCACAGATATTCTCCTACTGGTTTCTGAATGTGGCCATTTTTATGTCAGAGGGATGTTGATATTATTTCATGTGGATACTGATCTGCTTGTCCTGTGTAGGCCTCCATGTGCACAAAACAGGACTGAGAGACTCAAGCATGGACCACTGAAGAGACACTGACCAAGGGCCCATTTACAGCCACATGAAAGGGCCAGAGTGGAACAATTAAAAGTATGTCACTTTTTAGACACTCAAAAATGTGCATACTGTATGTGGCTAAAGGAGAGTGGAATGCTGCCAACTGACCTCACTCCAAGGTCATTCAATCTAGGGCCAGAGTGGAACAATTAAAAGTATGTCACTTTTTAGACACTCAAAAATGTGCATACTGTATGTGGCTAAAGGAGAGTGGAATGCTGCCAACTGACCTCACTCCAAGGTCATTCAAAGCATGTGCTGTAGAGTAGGCTGCCCCTGTATTACCAGTCTGGCACATACAGCCAAATATCTGCAGAGAGTCTTTACATGTGCAAATATGCATGGAACTCTTCTTTGCACAGAACTCCAGATCAAATGGAAGAGCCTATGCACGTGAACTGGTACTCATACAGGCGCATCCTTTATGAGTAGAAAGTGGTAGAGAAAAGAACCCATCAAGTTATTTTATTATCTGGATCTGTTCTATAACATCTCTTGAAGATGACTGCTAATGGTGATATAACCTGATCTCACTCCAAGGGTTAAGGTCATGATCCAGGAAAAGTGGATGTTGTATATATGATTTAGAACCCAAACTGTATATATCATTCATCTTTAAACTTCACCCAATAAGCAGGCAATGCTGCCAGAGTACCTCAGCAGAGCATAATAAATTATATCATTATGTAACAAAAAAAGAGGCATGAATCTACCTTTCCATCTATCTTACATGCTTTGGATGTTACAGAGAAGCAGGAGGAGAGGAAGTATAAATGATATGTTGCATTGTTTTAATGCACCTCATGTAGCATCCAAATGGGAAACCAAGGACACTCAATGACCCATGTGTTCAGATGATCAATTTGATCAGAAATCGTGAACGCTCTTGAAGTTCAAAGAAAAAAGTTTTTAAAAAATGTTTAGTGTTCAAAATTGGATTGCAAGTTTTGTACATGTGCATTCTTGCACTGTATTCTACATTCCCATCCCTGTCTCTCATTTGACATCTTTATGATAAAATAAATAAATAAACCAGATTGTAAACACTTTGTGCCTGTTTGTTCTTGGCACTGCTTTGCTGTAACTATCTCCCTAACCATTCAGCCAATGCACTAGATAGTAAAATATTAATTCAGTGACTAAAAAATCTTGAGAAGCATTCAGAACTTTGAGGGAAATGGGGAGTGTCACAGTCTCAGTTTTATAAATCCTAATCAAACCATCTAACAACCCAAAATTGGATGTGCATGTGTGTATGTGATTTTTGCTTATAGGGGACTAAGAAATGGGCCCTGACACCCAAAGATGGCATGAAGAAGAAGCATTGTCATCAAGAAAGAGGACATCAAAACAGTGGAGTGTGCAACTTTGGGGTTTTGCCAGTTTCCTAAATATGTTGAGTGTACATTTGTGAATCTTGGTAAAGTTGAAGGTTTACAAAATATGCAAGAACAATGGTCTACTGGAAAGGGGGCAAAGGCTGGCTTGTAATAGATGGCCGTCAGGAAGTTTACAAAGGCACACAACAACAGTAATGTTGTCCCCCACTTTGATGGAGATCAACAGGATGTTCTGATGCAGACTGCTACAGGAACAGGCTTCCAGTGTTGTTACAGTGTCTTTCCAAGTTCCAATATAAGCAAGGCCAGAGGAAGTTCCAGAAACTCAACATCATGAACAGGCCACCAGCTTCTCTCAGGAGACTTTATAGCTACCAGCTGAGATGTCATGCATGCTGCCACCTTCTCAGTAACTATCCTGCAAATATCCATCTTCACCATAAGTAGGTGGCTAGTGCAGAGCAGTGAAGCATGCACTCCTACACCTTGCCCATAAGTCTGTTCTCAGCTTTCTTCTGTGGCAATCCAAGGGTGCTAGTGACCCTGGGGAAGTGGGAGTGGGTGGCTGGTCTTCCACTGCCGGATCAGAGCTGGAGGGTAAAGGTTATTTTTCACCCACTCTCAGCTGCATTTCAGGGAACTCCTGCACTTCATTTCCCTGCTGGTTGGCTTCTGTCAACTGTGGGCTGGCTACACAGGGCCCCTCTTTCTCTAAGGAGTCCTCATTGTTGCTGAGCCCTGGCTGTTCCATGAAACAGGACAAGACCAAAAGACTCTAGTCTCTAGTAACCAGCTAATAATTAGACTGGCCATCAAACTGAGTATGCTTGTGTAAGTATATTTGGGAAATTATAGGAAATTTGCCTAAAATTGTAACCACCCTCTTATACAGGTGAAAAAGGAATACAGTGCTGTGGGTCTTTGTGTTTCTCCTCTAACAATCCACCTACTACCAAGCAGTAGCTTTATCACTCACTGAGCTCAGTAGCTTTAAACTGATGCTTCATATGGCAAAATTCATAACTTGGCCATTTGGGATTTTAGGCAGCAAACAAAGGAAAACTATTTTATACTTTTAAATCCCAGATTTCTTCTACAGACCCTTTAAAAAGTGGTACACAGAAAAAAGAAATCAAGCCGAACATTAAGCAGTTGGTCTAATCACTTGACACAAGAGTCTCCTTGGATGTATACCTGAGATGTGTATTATATGTATAGTTGTATTTTTTGTCTTTTTTATTTTAGTGACCTGCAGCCTCTGAGTTATTTTTGTAAGCCATCTTGAGCCACTGTGGTTGGGGGAAAGGCAGAATACTAATATTTTGAGAAATGGATTAATAGGAGGTATTCAGTGATCATGGTGTATGTTTGGAATGGTGGTAGTAAAGCTTTAGAAGCACTGAAAATTTAACCAGGGTGATTTGGGGCCAGTTGCATACCAACTTATCTCACACAGCTGTTGAGAATGATGTAAGCCTCTTTTGGTTCCCGTTAGGGAAAAAGGCAAGGTAATAAATACAGCAAAAAAAAATAAAAATAAAATCCTGCTAGGAAGGGATTGGGGGGAAGCTACATGGCTTGTTTCTCTAGTACTCCAGCCATGCCCATTCTGCTATCCTGCCTGACTCCCAAACTTGAACATGTTTATGTTTATTTGTTTACTAGCACTCAAGCCCGTTGTGGAAATAAATACAACGAGATCTAGAAAGAGGCTCTGGGGGAGTGCTCTGGCTTTGGGCAAACAGTGTCATTTTGCTGTGGTGACCTCAGCAGGGTATAATGGCAGAGTCCACTGTTTTCTCCAGAGAAACTGATCTCTGCTCCCTGAAAAGCAGTTGTAATTTTGAGTGATCTGTAGCCCTCACCTGGAAATTGGCAACAATTGTTACCCAGGACGAAATGGCTGGTTTGGAGGGTGGAGTCTATGGCATTATACCTATCTGAGGTCCCACCCCTCCGCAAACCCCACCCTCTCCAGGCTCCACCCCTCAAATCCCCAGGAATTTGCCAGCCTGGAGTTGGCAACCCCATCTCCTTCGCAGCTAACCATCAACCTACCATTATCTGCCCCTTTGACTTCAGCTGACTTCCGCCCTCCCTTCTGCAGAGCAATTGTAATTTTGAGTGGTCTCCAGCCCTCACCTGGAGATTGGCAACAATGGTTCCCCATGAGGGACTGAGTGGTTTGGAGGGTGGAGTCTATGGCATTGTACCTGTCTGAGGTCCCACCCCTCCTCAAACCTCACCCTCTTCAGGCTCCATCCCTCAAATCTCCAGGAATTTCCCATCGGGAGTTGGCAACCCTATCAGGATTGGCCCCAATATGTTTTCTCCCAAAGGCCAAAGTAGGTGACAGGACCAAGCTTAGTTGCCTACCAACAGGCACTGAGGGGAAAGTAGGGTTGCCAGCTATAAGGAGGGAAATACCTGGAGGTTTGAGGGGTGGATTCTGTAGAGGGCCGGGCGACGGAGGCATCGGCCTTCTGTCGCCCCTTGCGGGGAGGGGGGTGAGTTTGAGGTGTGGAATGCAGTGAAGTCCAATCAGCTTCCATATGCAAAAGACCTTGAAGGTTCCATATGCAACTGACATTCCAACTGCCTTGCGGGGAGGGGGGTGAGTTTGAGGTGTGGAATGCAGTGAAGTCCAATCAGCTTCCATATGCAAAAGACCTTGAAGGTTCCATATGCAACTGACATTCCAACTGCCTTGCGGGGAGGGGGGTGAGTTTGAGGTGTGGAATGCAGTGAAGTCCAATCAGCTTCCATATGCAAAAGACCTTGAAGGTTCCATATGCAACTGACATTCCAACTGCCTTGCGGGGAGGGGGGTGAGTTTGAGGTGTGGAATGCAGTGAAGTCCAATCAGCTTCCATATGCAAAAGACCTTGAAGGTTCCATATGCAACTGACATTCCAACTGCCTTGCGGGGAGGGGGGTGAGTTTGAGGTGTGGAATGCAGTGAAGTCCAATCAGCTTCCATATGCAAAAGACCTTGAAGGTTCCATATGCAACTGACATTCCAACTGCCTTGCGGGGAGGGGGGTGAGTTTGAGGTGTGGAATGCAGTGAAGTCCAATCAGCTTCCATATGCAAAAGACCTTGAAGGTTCCATATGCAACTGACATTCCAACTGCCTTGCGGGGAGGGGGGTGAGTTTGAGGTGTGGAATGCAGTGAAGTCCAATCAGCTTCCATATGCAAAAGACCTTGAAGGTTCCATATGCAACTGACATTCCAACTGCCTTGCGGGGAGGGGGGTGAGTTTGAGGTGTGGAATGCAGTGAAGTCCAATCAGCTTCCATATGCAAAAGACCTTGAAACGCTGGGCGGGACTGCACAAAGCAGCCAGTCAACCCAGCCAGCGTCTTCTGACTGACAGTTCAAGCGTCCATACACTAAAGGGGCCAAATTTAGAATGTTCATATAGAATGTTCTTACTCAATTATATATAAGGAGAGATATGCACTGAATATACAAATTCCCCCACAGCTGCCCAGTCAAGTAAATGCTGAGCATCCACTAGCACAAAAGCATCACACACACTGTCATTGTTCCCTGGGGACTGGGGTTTGATCCAATTAATGTTGAGCATTCTCCTACATACTTTAACACTGTGCAGATGCAAAAGCACATGCAGGCAAAAATGTAGTTGATTTCAAATGATTCATAACTTGCCCGTGATATCCCTGGATCCAAAATAATTAAAACAGCACAGTACATTGTGATCATGCTCCAACAGGAGCTAGTAATCATGCCGAATCCCCACCAACTACCTAGACAGAAGGCCATTCAGTAAACCATTCATTTTAAACTAAGAACCAAATCATGAACACAGTCACATGGGATGCTCAAATTAAGAGAAAATGGACATTGTGAACATTGTTTACAAAAATGGACATTGTTTTAAACATTGTTTGCAAAAATCATTATCTATTACTCATTTACTCTGAGAAAGATTCATTTAATTTTATAGGATTACAATGAGAATAAATAAATTTTAATTAGAAAACCATAACATCTCCTCCCCCCCACCCCACTGCAGGAACACAAAAAATATTTTCATTGACGATTTGGGACATTTGCTTTAAAGCAAAGTTTACCTTGTCAAAAAGCCCTAAAACTCTGTAAGGAATTTTTTAAAAAATAATATTCCTAAATTTACTTTTTGTTTATGTTTTGCTTGTAGGATGATGTTTGTAGGATGATGATGAAGCACTTGTTAACTCATACTGAATAATTATAGCAAATGTCTGAATTTAAAAAAAGACAGTAGTTGCGGTCATGCACGAGATAACGCGGGGGGGGAGCAAGGCTATTTGCTCCGATGCAATTTGACCCGCAATTGCGTGATCACACAGTCCCTGGGAGCTGCGGGGGCAGCCCACCACTGTGTGATCAGATACACCCACAGGTGAATCGGTGTGGGGGGCTTTGCTGAATGTTTCCATTGCACTTCAAAGGGGAATTGATGAATCGCATCTCTGCACTAAGTGTTCCCTATGCAGTGTGCGATGATGCGCACACTGAAACAGGGGAAAAAACAATGGCATGGAGTCAGAATGGCCCAATCAGACCATCCCAATGTCATGAGAGCTTGCTGGTGCGATCACACAGGGGAAAGTCTGTTCCTGGCCCATAGCAAACCGTTGCTACTGGATTTTCCCTAGTGTTTTTTTACACTGCTCCTGCGTTGGAGCAAAATGGGTTGCCGACGGGTGCGGGATGCCTGGCAGATTTTCTCGTGTGATTGTGCCCTTAAAATCCACCCGGCATTCGTGCCTATGGCAGGGCTAATTCTGCGTGTGATCGCACCCAGTGAATCCCAACCCACTTCTAGCTAATCCACTGCTTAAGGTAGTTTGTTTGACATCTACTAGAGCAGGGTTTTCCAATATGGTGCCTGTGGGCATTATGACACCTGGTAGTATTGTTTTGGTAATATTATCCCTGAACTTTTCAGAAAGTGGGTGGACTGTTGTAAAGTACTGATTTTTAGTGGCTGCCCTCATTCAAACAAATAGCAGCCACAGCCACTGGAGGACTGGTAAACAGCTGGGCTTGTGGTTCTATTCCCTCTTCAGGCTTTTCTTTTTCCATTCCCTCTTCTCTTTCTCCCTTTTTCCACCTCAGGCTTTCCTGCATTTCTTTTTATTTGTCTTCTGTGATTCTTCTGCAAAGCAAGGATGAGCCCGCACACAGGGAGGGTGGGGTATAAATAAAATTAATAAATAAATATTGTCTTTGGCTTCACCTCATGTGGAAGCCATCCTGGGTTTGGTTCCACCCCCTGTGGCAGCCATTTTGGAGTGGCACTCACACACCCTCTCAAAATTCCAAAGGTGCCTACAGATGCAGAAAGGTCGGGGACACCAGTCTGCTCCAAGAAGGCTGTAGTGTAGGAGGTGCTGTGCATCCATTTCATTTCTGAGGTGTTTAATGGGATTTATCCTGCAAGCATTTTCACGGGGAGGGGTAAATAGGTTTTAACTGCATTTCTTTTTTTAAATGTTGGTAACTGTAAGCTACCTGCAGCCACATAAATAATTAAAACAATAATGTGTTAATTGGCAAAACAGCTTAAGACTGCCCTTTACAACTGGCTATTGTAATAGCTAAAGTGTGTTGCAATCAGTGTTCCCTCTAAGCTGAGTCAGTGTGAGCTAGCTCACAGTTTTTTAGCCTCCAGCTCACAGATTTCTGTCTTAGCTCAGGAAGGAGGGCTCCAGAGCAAACTAATGTATGCAGTAGCTAAATTGATTGCTCACAACTTTAATGCCAGTGGCTCACAAAGTAGAATTTTTGCTCACAATACTCCACAACTTAGAGGGAACATTGGTTGCAATGACCTGAAAAGCCGCATTGGCCTGAAAGCAAGACAGATAACGAAGACCTTATAAAGGCAATAAAAGGCAGCATGTCGGCAAGTCTCTATAGTAGTAATCAAGGCAATATAGATGCTCATTTGAAGCTAAGGCAATTTGGCTTTAGCACTACTGAAGTCCCACAATTTTGTAACACCTTAAAAGCTTTTCTCACTGAAAGGGGGGTTCTTAAACTGTCATTCAGTAGATGTAAACCACCTCAGTCAGAACCACTAATAGCTCCTAAAAGAAATTCTTTGGTAGAAAGTTCTCTCTAGACTTGTTGCTAAAAGCTTGAAGATTCTTTTTTTCCACGCCTGTTTTAATGAAGATGCCCTGAGAGCACATAAAACTTAGAGAGTATGAACATCTTTCTCTAAGTTAACACAGTCCAAGAATTCAGCAAGTTCAGAGGCACTCAGACTCAACTTTATGACTTTTTTGCAGGAAGTTGTTTAGTGCACAACTTTTTTTTTTGCTGTCAATCCAGTGATCCCGTAGGGTTTTCAAGGGAAGAGACATTCAGAGCTGGTTTCCCATTGCCTGCCTCCACTTCATGACCCTGGTATTCCTTGGAGGTTGCCCATCCAAATACTAGCCAAGCCCTGCTTGGCTTCTGAGATCTGACAAGATCAGGCTAGCCTGGGCCATCCGGGTCAGGGCAGTGCACAACTACCCAAAGCAAAAGGGAGAGCTGGTACACCCAAGCAGATGGCGGGGCAGAAATGCCCTTTCCCCCTTTAGTCTCATCATTGCTCACCGCATACACTTTGAGCCCAGACCCATGACAGACATGCCTTCTGTACCTTCAGTATCTTGACTTTATATTGATGGGTTTGTTTGAGTCACTGCTCTGTTCCCAGCATGTGCTCGTTATCCGACTACTACTAATATAACACAACTACAAAATAGCTGTTCCGCACTAGTAGGGGTCATTTTGTAGAAAAAGAGGTGCAGGAGCTTATTAGCATAACTCATTAGCGTGACTTATTTGCATATGCCACACCCCCTGACATCCCTGGAAGTGTGTCAGAAGGCAACACCCACTGCTCAGGCTCCACTGGACTGTTTTGGATTGCTAGCTATTGGGGGGGGGGAATGTGCAGATTTGTCCTCGCAGAGGAGGGAGAGCTTGTACCTGAATAAAACTTGGTCTTAAAGGTGCCACTGGACTGCTTTGGACTGGGGGGGCTGGGGGGGCTCTACAATTTACCTGGCTGTTTCTTGCTCTGACTGAGGGCTGCTGGGAGCAGGGGGTGGGGTTTCTTGCATGTGCCCGCCCCCTGGGCTCTTTACTGCCGGAGCTCCGCTCCTATGCGCTCCTGCAGGAAATGACCCCTGCGCACAGGACAAGTCTGTGCTCTTCCTTCTCATCACATAGAGATATGAAGGTGTATCCAGCAATCCGCAGATGCAAAGCTTGCAGATCTTTCCTACATTCCCACACCGCCTGGAAAATTTATTCAAAAAGTCAGGGGACCCCTACGGACTAATCACCATGTGGATCAGGAGGCTGTACCAGGGGACAAAATGACGCTCTCCTTCAAAGGGCAATTTCATCCCCCTTCTTTCACACTGCAATCTCCCAGCCCCTATGGTTACATTTGATCCATGAAACCCTGGGAAAAAGCTTTCCCACAGTCAAGAAAGATTGCAGGGGGGAGGGGAACACAAAAAAGATCCATAACTGCCAGCGCTTTCCTCTGACTGATCACTCGCATGGAACCAGAGTAAAATTTCACAGGCACAAGGATTTCCACTGTGAGAGTATGATTTCCTTCCCCTCTCTTATTATGGCAACCTGAAGCACCCCTAAAACATCCCCTAAAATCCTGTTCCTGGGGATGCACTGTCCTCTTATGGTCCTCCAGGACCCAGATTTCAGGTGGAATTTCAGGCTGCTGCAAGACAGGGGAGGTGAGAATATTGCACTCCACTTGTGTCTGCAGAAACACTAGTCTGGATATAAGCCTCAGGTTCTGCCCAGGGGAATGTGTGATAAGCAGGTGCCACTGGTTGTCTTGGGGACCCACAAAGAAAGTTAATTTTTGCCTAATAAATTTAAGCCCACATCTCCTGTTCCAAGCCTTGGTTTGTTCATGATACAGTCTGGCTGGTCCTTTTAAAAACTATGGTCTCTCCAGAGATCAGGTATTCACACTAAGGTTGTCGTAACAAGTAACCCGAACATGTACTTGGAATACTGTGGAGAACAACAGGGGAAGCAATGAAGCTCTCTGCAACCCAAAGCATGCACACTCCTCCTTACTTGGTGACACTCAGCTGATTGTGTGCACTGCTTCTATTAAACAATGTTATGCTTGAGATGTTACAGTTATACATGTCTGAGCAGATCCTAGAAGGCAAAGCTGTAACATCCAAGGTAACATCCTGGACGTCTCCTTCTGGAGATGTGTGCCTTTGCATACAAAGCCCTTCTGTTCACAGAAAACAAATCCAATGAAACTTTTTTGGGGGGAGTGTCTTTTGCACACTATTATCTATTGCTGGAGGGGGGAAACTAACGGCTTTATATTTATGCATTTTTATGTATTAAAGTAATATGATTTAATACCACTTCTCTAAGGGTTGAGTCACTCATGTATCTACAGTTCTTGGTAACCCATTAATCAATAATGAAGATGCAGAAGTTTAAAGTATTATGTTTGAAATCATTTATTTACTTAGTACATTTGTATTGTACCCTTCCTTCAAGGAACTTAGAGTGGTGAATATCATTCTTTCCTTCTCCATTTTATCCTCACAGCAAAAACCCTGTGAAGCAGGTTAGGCTGACAGAGAGTGGTCACCAAGCAAGCTTCATGACAGGGTGGGGTATTGAGTTTGGGTTTCCTAGGTCCTAACTGGACACCATAACCACTGAACTCTGACTGTGGTGTGTCACCTACTTCAGACATGTAAGTCAGTGTGTTTCACCAACTCATTTTCGGCCATGGAGCTAGGATACAAAAAAGTCACTTGCTGTCACCCTCTCGTCAACTTGTTTCCTGTCACTTTGTAAGTAAGTAAGTTTATTGTATATGGCCATTGGCCGTTACAATATAAAATGTAAATACAAAATATAAATTTAGGGTTCAAAAGTACTATTCTAAAAACAAAGCCTTCAGAATAAGACTGTATAGCATTTGAACAAATAAAACAATCAAAGCTTTAAAATCATAAAAGCTATGCCACCAGTTTTGTAACTCTAGGAAACAACCTTGGATCTAACTTTTCTGGCTGCAAGTGCAAAAAGTGCTACCTTGCGAGTAACCAGGGGATACATATCCAACGAGAGGAAAACCAACTTTTCATTGTCAGGTAAACTGCAAAGTTGGCTTAAAATTCCAGACAGAAATCTGCTTCTTAGGTCTGAATATAAAGGACACACCATGATATAGTGGAATAGATCTTCCACTGCGGTACCACAAACACATACACATTGTCCCTGTGGTTTGTTGGTATGCCTTCCAAGCAGCACTTCAGTGGGCATGGATTGAAAGCGAAGGACAGTAAATGCCGCTCTTAAACTGTGGACTGCAATGTCTGACAAGTAGGAGGTGATCTTTTTTAATCCTATGATACCATGGTGCAGATTTTGACTGGATGTCACTGTAAACTATTGGGGTTCTCTCTCCTCCACCCCCACACCACTAAATTAAGCCCTCATCGCCTGGTAAAAGGTTTCAGAGCTTGGTTTGTTCATTATCATTTGAACTTGTTTTGCTTCCTTCTCTTCCCCTATGTACAATTCAAAAACGTCTTCTCTTTTTTAATGTGTGGCAGATTATTTATATGTAGTCCAAAATTTTGTAACCAATAAGTGGGACAACAAATAGGAAAGAAATTGTACATATATCCAAGAAAACAGAGGAGATCTCCCCTTCCCAGTCACCATTCAAGAAGGAAAATCTATACTTTCTTATGAAGTTGCAAATTGTATTGTACACATAATTATATTAGCTACCAGTCCCATATAAACATGTTTCAGAAAACTTCTCCAGCTCCCTTTCCAGTTCTTAACATGATGTGTGGTGTTAATATTAAGCTCACTGTTCTTATATTTCATTAAAATATTTGTAGACTGCCAGTCACCTAAAATCCCTAAAGGTGGATTCACAATATGATAGATAGTGCAAATAACAATTTAATAAAAAAGCAGGAAATAGGCAGCAATAAATAGCATAAAATACTAACAGCAGCAATTAAAACAAAGTTTAAAATCCGGTAAAATATTGTGTGTGTGTAAAGTGCCGTCAAGTCGCAGCCGACTTATGGTGACCCCAGCAAGGGGCTTTCAAAGCAAGAGAGAAGCAGAGGTGGCTTGCCTTCCTCTGCAGAGTCTTCCTTGGTGGTCTCCCATCTAAGTACTGACCTTGCTTAGCTTCCAAGAGTTGACGAGATTAAGCTATACCACGCCCCCTCCCCTCCCAGTGAAATACTAGCCAATGTTAATGAATAATAAAATACTAACCGTTGGTAAAAAGCCTGGGTCTTAGAAGAGGCCCCATGACCTTCAGGGCTCCCTCCACAAAGTATTAACTACCTCCTAGATTCACCTGGCTACAACCTTTGACAAAATGGGCAAGGGTTAAGCATAGAAATTGTTGTAATTACTCCACACAACTATGACTAAGCTGTACTCTGATGGCATTCTGAGACTGTTCTACTGAACTGTTGTGGTACAAGTTGGAGGAAATGATTTTATCTGCAGATGTCTTGTAACCAAGGAGTTCAAGTCCAACTTTATCCCTTGAGCCAAAAGGAAATGTAGGGCACAAATATTTCAATGAATAATGAAATACCCCCATGTGGGCACCCTACCTACCAGGGATGCCTGAGGCTCACTTATATTATGGGCAATCCCACCTTGGTTCCATGTGGAGAATCTTTGATTCACCTTCCTACTGCTCAGGTAAAGAAACTATTAAACATTGGAGTGGGTGATACAGAATCCTGTGTGTCAAACACAACGCAACACACTAAACTGGAGCTCTGCCTGACAAAGCCCCTAAAAAGGATGAATGAAGGAACTTCAACTCAGTACGACAACAGTACATGCACTCTGATACAATAAGCAATTCCCCAAACTATACTATCACCAATTAGCAAAAAAAAAAAACCTTAAAAGAAAAACCCAACACCGAGGATTCCCAGCAGTTGACTCTTTTATTGGAGTACCTACCTCATTCCAAACCAGCTCTTATTTGACCCTTCAAATCTTTCCATCCTAGAGTAAATGTCTCAACATTTCTACAAATGTAACAAAACATTAAACTTGACTGGGAAAATACTTCATTGGGCCCTGAAATGATAAACCCTCCATTTTGATGGTCTTCGGGTGAAAGGATCATATCCCCCTCAAAAATGGCTGCCAAGCTTGCTGCAGTATCTAGATGTTTTGATCTGCTTCTCATCCGTGCTGATGGAGGCTGGCACAATTCAGCCACTGGCAAGGGTTACAAGGAGGCATAGAAGAGGGAACTGCTAGGCTCTTTCCTCAGCCCTGAGACATTCTGATTGCCACTCTGCTTAATAGCTTGAATAGTCAGGTGGCAGGGGGAAAAACTCAGCCCTGGATGGAAAGTTGTCTCCTGTTGTGTAGCAATAGTTGCATCCTACTGACAGGCAGCAATCAATACTTCTATGCAGAGTTCTTCCCCAAATAATATCATTTAAGACTATTAGTGCCCCCTTTAAATAGATGCCACTGATGCTAAAACTACCAGCTTGACTTGAGACGTAAAAGACGAAAAGGGGAGATGATGTCACCATTTTTGGATGGGTTTCCCCACTGTTGCTTCAGTTCTCTGGGCTACTTATAAACATGGTAACAGTACACTAGCTATTAACTGGGGAGAGCAAAAAAGACATGTCACTGTTGCTTTTGGCACCAGCACACTTTCTCCGTACTAATTTATAAATTCCAGGCTGTGCTCTGAACAAACACTTGCCCTAAAAGAAACTTCTGGAAACCAGTGACTCAACTCTAGAACAAATAATTCAAGGGTTGCCATCTTATATTCATTAGACCCACACAGGTACTTTTAGGTATTTTCGTAGTAGTGATAGTCAAATTTACAAATGCATTTACATAATCCTTTAATGCTCTTAGAGCGATAATACTGCTGTCTACACCATACTCTATTAGAGTCCCTGGGAGTTAAGTGCATGGGGAAGAACAGAGATCAAACATCTAAATTATATGTAACCCAGTGATGAACTGCTCAGGCAACCAACCTGAATCTTTGCCAAAGTTTCCATTCATATGAGCACGCTGAAAAGTCAATAACCTGTACAGTGAGAATGGAAT
>NW_015161491.1:169692-179558 GCF_001447785.1 Gekko japonicus
ACCCTACCTACCAGGGATGCCTGAGGCTCACTTATATTATGGGCAATCCCACCTTGGTTCCATGTGGAGAATCTTTGATTCACCTTCCTACTGCTCAGGTAAAGAAACTATTAAACATTGGAGTGGGTGATACAGAATCCTGTGTGTCAAACACAACGCAACACACTAAACTGGAGCTCTGCCTGACAAAGCCCCTAAAAAGGATGAATGAAGGAACTTCAACTCAGTACGACAACAGTACATGCACTCTGATACAATAAGCAATTCCCCAAACTATACTATCACCAATTAGCAAAAAAAAAAAACCTTAAAAGAAAAACCCAACACCGAGGATTCCCAGCAGTTGACTCTTTTATTGGAGTACCTACCTCATTCCAAACCAGCTCTTATTTGACCCTTCAAATCTTTCCATCCTAGAGTAAATGTCTCAACATTTCTACAAATGTAACAAAACATTAAACTTGACTGGGAAAATACTTCATTGGGCCCTGAAATGATAAACCCTCCATTTTGATGGTCTTCGGGTGAAAGGATCATATCCCCCTCAAAAATGGCTGCCAAGCTTGCTGCAGTATCTAGATGTTTTGATCTGCTTCTCATCCGTGCTGATGGAGGCTGGCACAATTCAGCCACTGGCAAGGGTTACAAGGAGGCATAGAAGAGGGAACTGCTAGGCTCTTTCCTCAGCCCTGAGACATTCTGATTGCCACTCTGCTTAATAGCTTGAATAGTCAGGTGGCAGGGGGAAAAACTCAGCCCTGGATGGAAAGTTGTCTCCTGTTGTGTAGCAATAGTTGCATCCTACTGACAGGCAGCAATCAATACTTCTATGCAGAGTTCTTCCCCAAATAATATCATTTAAGACTATTAGTGCCCCCTTTAAATAGATGCCACTGATGCTAAAACTACCAGCTTGACTTCAAACGTAAAAGACGAAAAGGGGAGATGATGTCACCATTTTTGGATGGGTTTCCCCACTGTTGCTTCAGTTCTCTGGGCTACTTATAAACATGGTAACAGTACACTAGCTATTAACTGGGGAGAGCAAAAAAGACATGTCACTGTTGCTTTTGGCACCAGCACACTTTCTCCGTACTAATTTATAAATTCCAGGCTGTGCTCTGAACAAACACTTGCCCTAAAAGAAACTTCTGGAAACCAGTGACTCAACTCTAGAACAAATAATTCAAGGGTTGCCATCTTATATTCATTAGACCCACACAGGTACTTTTAGGTATTTTCGTAGTAGTGATAGTCAAATTTACAAATGCATTTACATAATCCTTTAATGCTCTTAGAGCGATAATACTGCTGTCTACACCATACTCTATTAGAGTCCCTGGGAGTTAAGCGCATGGGGAAGAACAGAGATCAAACATCTAAATTATATGTAACCCAGTGATGAACTGCTCAGGCAACCAACCTGAATCTTTGCCAAAGTTTCCATTCATATGAGCACGCTGAAAAGTCAATAACCTGTACAGTGAGAATGGAATGAATAGATAATTAAATTACAAATCTCTGATGAGGGTCAAAATGTTAACACTTTCCACAATGTTTCTGAAGTTATTTCAGAAAAGCCAATTGTAATTCAACATTAATGAGAAAACTTTTAATTAAAAGAGAAAATATATTCATTATTGTGGGAATATAAAACATGCCCATGTGCCACAATCCAGTAAATCTTTCGCTTGTGTTATATGCACTCATTTAGGGTGCTTTCAGTGTCATCATGAGCAGAGTTTATACCCTTCTAAACCCAGACTGCCCTGAACAGGCTGGCCTGATCTCATTAGATCTCAGCAGCAGGGTTGGCCCTGCTTAGTACTTGAATGGGAGACCTCCAAGGAAGTCCAGGGTTGCTATGTGGAAGTAGGCAACAGTAAACCACTTCTGTACATCTCTTGCCTTGAAAGCCCTATGGCAGTGGTGGCGAACCTATGGCACGCATGCCAGAGGCGGCACTCAGAGCCCTCTAAGTGGGCACGCGTGCCATCACCCCAGCCAGGCCCAGACCGTCATTAAAGTGTGGAATTCTCTGCCAAATAATTTTAAGTAAATTAAAGCATTTGGGATTGCTTTCCTTACTTTGTTTGGATCATCTTATGTTAATGTATGAGTTGTTTTTTCTAAACTAAAACCTCAGTATTCAGGTTAAATTGCCGTGTTGGCATTTTGCGATAAATAAGTGGGTTTTGGGTTGCAGTTTGGGCACTTGGTCTCTAAAAGGTTCGCCATCACTGCTCTATGGAGTCATCATAAATCAGCTGTGACTTGACTCCATAAGCAAGGCCACTGAAGTCAATGGGCTTAAGTGGGTGTATGTATTGGATGGAACTGTTTTGGTTTTCTTTTATCTCCAATAGCTATTCCTGCTAAACTCTTCTTTTAAAACACATGTGGTTTGGGAGGGAAGGCCAGGAAACAAAAACGGAAGCAAAACTACTTACCAGCATCCACGGAACATTTGCCTGTACATCTCTGGAGAGGAGACACACAGCTCAATCCTAAAAACACTTTCTTTGTAGTAAGCCCTATTTAGTAGACCTGAGTAGGATTCCTTATTACTAACTTCACCTATGTCCTGTCTATCTCACTGAGACTCAAAGTGAATTACAAACTATTTAAAAAACACTCCAATCAGACAACATAATGACAATGCAATAGGAATAGGATTGCAAAAGTAGGAAACAATGCAAACAGAAAACTGCCTATGGCAAGACATGCCATAAACAATGCACAGAATGGATTACAAAGGTAGAAGATAGTCCAGCAAAAACAAGGTGATACATACAATAAACACTGGAATAGACTACAACACCATTCCATTATAAAAGTGTCCTCAAGTGACTGACCCATTGTACTGCCATTCTGATTCCTTTATAAAAACAGAGATCATTTCGGGGGGGTCGTGGGGGATCGCAGTTCCCTCGGGTGAGGTACAGGGGGCGGGGCACATGACGAAGCCCCGCCCCTGCTTCCGGCCGCCCCGCTTCCGGCCCTCATTCAGCCAGGAGGATGCAGGAGAAGAGGGAGGGTAAGTTGCTTCCTCCCTGCCTCTCCCCACCCCTGCCTGCCTGGGGCAGACCATTGGGGGCGGGGTGTGTGGCCTTATGACACACTTCCGGTGATGTCAGGGGGTGTGGCATATGCTAATGAGTTATGCTAATGAGTTCCCCTAGCTCTTTTACTATGAAACGACCCCTGTATAAAAATGTCTCATAAACGTTTCTGCTTTGCTCATTCTGTGGAATGATAGAAGTGTGGGAGACTTCACAATCTCTTTAAGCAGGCAGTTCCACAAGATTGGAGCCACAACAGAGAATGCATATGTATGGGCAATTGCTGATCTTACCTGTCCACAGAGTGGCACCATTTACAAATTTATGTTGGTTACTAGAGCATATAAGAAAATTTCAGAAGAAAGTCAGCTTGCATTTCATAGATTATAGCAAAGTTTTTGACTGTGTGGATCGTTAAACATTTCGGTTGGTTTTAAAAAGAAATGGGTGTCCCACTACATCTGATTGTTTTGATACACAACCTGTACGCTGGACCAGAGGCTACTGTTAAAACAGGAGATGGAGAAACAGAATGTTTTCCAGGTGCCAAAGGTGTCAGGCAAGGATGTATTTTATCTCCCTATCTCTTCAAACTATAGGCAGAACATATCATAAGGAAAACTGGATTAGATTTAGATGAAGGTCGAGTGGAAACTGGTGAAAGGAACATTGAGCTATGCAGATGACACCACATAAGTGGCAGAAAATAGTGAAGACTTGAAATGACTACTGATGAAGATTAAATTAGAAAGTGCTGAAGAAGGATTACAGCTGAACATCAAGAAGACAAAAGTAATGACTACTGAGGAAGTGAACAACTTTAAGGCTGATGATGAAGGAATTGAAATTGTTAAAGATTTTCTGTTCCATCAACCAAAAAGAAGACTGCAAACAAGCAATCGGAAGGAGGGCAGCCTGGGAAGGAGACTGGGAAGGGCAGCCATGAGGGAGCTAGAAAAGATCCTTAAATGTAAGGATGTGTCACTAGCAATGAAGATCGAGATCATTCATACTATAGTATTCCCCATTATTACATAGGGGTGTGAAAGCCAGACACTGAAGAAAGTTGACAGGAAGAAAGTTGGTGCTGCGGGAGAGTTTTACTAATACCATGAACCGCCAAAATGACAAACAAATGGGTTCTAGACCAAATCAAGCTTGAACTCCTCCTAGAAGCTAAAATGACCAGACTGAGGCTATAGTACTTGGGTCATATTATGAGAAGACAGGAGTCACTGGAAAAGACAACAATGCTAGGATAAGTTGAAGGTAGCAGGAAGAGAGGAAGACACAACATGAGATGGATTGACCCAGTCAAGGATGTCAGTTTGACTCTCAGTTTGCAAGACCTGAGCAAGGCTGTCAACGCTAGGATGTTTAGGTCATTAATTCATAGAGTTGCCAGGTCAGAAGTGACTTGATAGCATTTGACACACATACACCCTTAGAAGATTTTGCTAAAGTGAGCAAAGCTGAGGTGACAGAGCATAGCCAGAAAGGTGGTCCTGCAAGTATATGAGTCCAAGCTCAATAAGGGCTTTGCAGGTGATAACCAATAACCAGAACTAAACCCAGCAACCAATAAAGTGAATCTACATAGACCCACTTAGAATTGCTCTCACAAATTAGTATATACTGCCTTATACCATCTTGAAGTCAAGTTATTTAGCAGTTTACAACAAGAGCAAAACAAAGTTTATCTTCTTGTGTTCAGTCCCTTCTTTTGGGGGAGCAATTTGAACTATTTCCATTTAGCCCTGATCCAACATCAGGAACTTGATAACTGTACAAATGTAATGGAAAGGCTCACTGCAGGAGTAAAAAAGCCTGTTTGTTCCATTCCCCATTTCCTAATTCCTAATTGCATCTACTTCCCCATAGGCCAATACACAGGGTGGTAAAATTAACTGGACCAGATTGCAAACTTTTTCTGGTCTATCAATTTGACTCCTAAAGGAAACTTTAAAAAAGGAAATATTCTTGAATTGCTCTGAGGCTGAGGGAAGGGAGGAGTATGTTACTTATGGGTACTATCCAAGAGGCACCCATAACCATCACATCAAATATACATTCCTTGACTTTAGCAGATGTTTCTAGGGGTTCATTTTGGCTTATTCCCCAGATACAGCTTGAAGTACTATTATGAACCATAAACCGGGTTTGACCTGATACCATTGCAGGATGGACACAAACACAATGTGTGCATGTGTGTTGCAGGCCATTTTAGATGAATAATACTGCCTCCAAGTCTTGGAAAGTTATCATCTGTACAACTTTGTGAGTTGTAGCACATGTTACATTCGCAGTGGGGAGGCTGCTGAAAAAATGGCCACCCAAGGGGGGAAAACCTTTCACCTGGCCATAATGTTTAGTCTTGCTTAACACAGATAATGCCACTATGATGCTACAAGTTTCACAACCCCATTCCAGTTTCCTGATGTCCCCAGGGCAGAAGCATCGAGATCTATAATGTGATTTTAGAATTCTTCATAGGAAGTAACTCTGAACAGTAAGGATATATGTTGATCACTCACCACAGGGAAGCCGTTTGGGGGAGCATCTTCATTGTGAATGCCTTATGTTCTACAGGTCTCTGTGTGTAATAATGAAGGTGTTTAAACTTCCTATAAGAGGAAATGAGTTCATATTAAAACACTCAGTAGTTGGCTGTGAGTGGGAAAGATTGGGCTATTGAACATTTGGACCACTTTGTGAAGTGCCTATATCTTATGTTCCTTCAGATGTGTTGGGCATGAGACCACAGCTGCCCTCATTTGTATGGATTGCTTTCGCTCTTAGAGGAGGTACTGAATCAGGCCATACACCATTGAGCCCAAAAACTCAGTACTAACAATTTTAAATGACCTACCAATGTATGAAACTGGAGAAATGCCCTCCATCCTAGAACTCAACCCAAAATATTTCAAGGCTTGGAGCTGCACCCTAAACGTACTCTAGAGGGGATCAAAAAATCTTTTTGCTAACAAAGGATTGGCAAATAAAAACTTCAGGGCAAGAGCCATTTGGCTTTCTTAAGTACCCAACACTCAGATGGTTAAGATATACTAATGGACCTAGCCAGCAGAGGACAAAAGGTCCAGCAACCAAGACCTTGACTGTAATGTCTCACCTAAGAAAGACAGAGACAAGGGACACCAAATGCAAAATGTTATCTCTTCCTGGGTTAGAACAGAAAAGTAATGTGTGAGCCACACAGAGAATGGGGACACGGATGAGATAAATTCCCTAAATACAAGGGAGATTCCATTGCGTTCCTTCTCTAGAGGAGAAGGAGCTTTTGCACCTGGTCTTCATCTTGATGGCAGCCATTACCATGTGGAACTAACAATGGACAGCCAGCCCAAAGGCTCTAAGGTAATGAAGAGCTTTTGAATGCTGTAACTGCAAGAGTAAATAGCCTACCCTAACAGCAATTAGGATATGTCTAGAGTTAAGGGACAGAGGATTGTGACCACACACCTTTTCTTAGTATCCATGATCAGTCAGTTGCTTCTGTGTGGAACATGTGTGTACATGATTACTTTTTAATGATGGGAGTTTGTTCTCTGTAACTATGAAAAAGGTCCACTCAAACGTGTTACCAAAAGAGAATAAAGAGAGACATGGGAATTAGGCCGAGCCTTTTAATGGCAATGTGGTTGTGAGTAGAGTGCTCCTTTTAACGGGAGATATTCCAGGATTAGTTAGTGGCAAAAGAAATACCCAGAGAGAATATAGTTACCCCTCTGATAACAAGGGAAGCTCAGGAAGAACTGCCACTAAGCAGAAACAAGGAACAGCCATAGGGCATTCCAAACTCCTGGAGGACCCAAGTGGAGCAGCGCTCACAGGATTGCAGGACTGCCACAACAGGGACAAACAGAAGTATGATAATGGAGACAAGTTAACAAAGCTGTTCAAACATGCAAAGGTTTCTGCTTTCAAATTAAGATGTTTTCTGATTTTTCACCACTACTGTTTTGTGAGACATTTTCTGCTTTCTTGCACTGAGTGTTCTCCATGAAATATATACATTTTCCATGTTATCCATGCATCAGTAAATCCCCACTTATTACACAAATAAGTGACATATATTACATTACCCATATGATTTAAATCTGGTGCAATAATTTCTTTTCTTAAATGCTGCCGGCCTCTGCACCGGTACGTACGATTGTATCCAGAAGTGACAATAGGTAGCTCTAGGAATCATGGGAAACTCCCATTAGGATTTGATGAAACATGCATTTGTAAAATTCTGCCCATCCAAACAGATCAGCAGTCATTATCATTGCTGTTCACAGACTTTTTTCCCCAAAAAACAATTTATTAGGATATATTAAGAGGTCAAACATACATCATACTACTAATTGTTATACATCCTTTTCTCCTATTTCCCCACCCCCTTTGACTTCCCACAGTGCTCCAACCTCCAGCCCACATCTTAAATTCTCTCCTTTTCCCCCTTACTTGTTAATCACATTCTACAAATAACATATCTTTCAACTATTATTCTTATACATTTATCCTTCTTCTAATATCATTCTTTTTTCAATAGTTATCAAAGCAGATTAAGTTGTTCTTTAAATCCCAATATTTTTCTAAATATTCTTTAAAGTCTATCCAGTCTGCGAAAAATTCTTCTGCTTCCAGATTTTTAAGCTTTCTTGTCATTTTGTCCATTTCCACCATAAAAAGTAATTTCTTTATCCACTCCCCAATTTCGGGAGTTCTGTCTTGCTTCCAGCATTGAGCATATGTCATTCTAGCAGTTGTGATCATGTACCATTGCTGTTCACAGACTTAAACACCAAATGGTAAGAATACTTTACATACCCACACAGTGGCTGTTTATGCTTGGTTTATGGCTGGAATGACTTATTTGCTCACTTGCTTTATCTGGCTGCAGAGCACTGCATGATGGGGGGGGGGAGAAATAGAACTCCCATCAGGATTTGCAAAAATGCACATGCTCAGAATGTTGCCAATTACACTGCACTGTTATGTTGGAATACTTTGGAAAAAGTAATCCACCAAACACTGCTGACCTCTAACGAACAGCCAAACATCCTGTTGAAAAATCAACTCCCTGCCTGTGACTGTCAAACAGAATGTGAGTTGAACTGGCAGATGTTTGAGCATCCCTAGTTGGGATGAGATGTACGATGGACTCTTTCCAGATAAACATCTATCAGTTTAAGGGAGCCGATTAATTTCCTGGATTTTTGTGCAATTTCCTTTTGATAAATCTGGACATGTATGTTTAAAAGTACACTCCCTGACATCTCTGCTTGTTACCATGTACATCCCTCTTTTATTTCTCTTTTCAAAACTCCAAGTAGCTTTAATCTTTAGGCCAGCAGTTACTCACAACTAGAGATAGGAGAGCTGAGTCAATACAAAACACAACAGGACTGCTCACAATATAATTCAGAGAGTGGGCGGGGGGGGGAAGCCATGTATATTATTTTTCTGTTCAAAAACAGAAAAGATGGCTTCAAAGATTGCTTCAGCCCCTTATTTTTCTAGCTGAGATGATGGCAAGAAACAAGTAATTGAAATTACGCACTCATCAGTGCTTTTGTTAACAGAAAGCAAAGGGTTCTGCTTCATTTAGTGCTCCAGTCTTCCCAGATTAAATCAGACAGCTCTTTCCATATGCTGGGCAGCTTGATTCAAGTTTGCATAATAAAGCTCATTATGTTTTAGTCCCAGATATTTGATAGGTGAATAAAAATCCCAAAAGCAAAAAAATTTTTTAAAAAAAACCCTCAACTTTTGTTTGTCAGCAAGGTCACGTTCTAACTGATATTGCTTGGTAATAATAGGATTTGACATCAAAATGTGAAGACTGATTTTCTGCTCTTAAAAATACATGGCATTCTTACTAAATTATTAACCAAAACAAGGGCTCATTAAAAATGCAAAATATGAATACCGAGAATTGGAAAACTGTGTGTGCACAGAATACAAAAAATTTGGGGTTTTTTTGTCTCCTAATTACATGCTTCCCTTCAACAGAAAAGTACTTTGATTAAAGTTTCATCAAAGCAGAACTCAATAAAGTTATCAAAACATAATACATGAATCAAAAGACCACTAGAATGCAGAATTTGTTCCTGGCAATCTCCAACTAATGAAGTCACATTAGCCACTTAACTTTCTGGCAAATGAGTCATCAAGGAATTTATGTGCATTCTTGTGGTAAGACCAGTTGCCCTTATGACTGTTAAACGTCAACAAAGAAAGAGTATCATTGACTGAACTGGAGGAAAAGCTTTAATAATGGATGAAGAAATAGTTCTGAGCCTGCCCACGGAGATTACTATGGAGAGTCTCAAATTCAGATTATAATTTTATCAGTAAGAAACCTTGTTCGAGTTTCTTCGATATATGAGCATATATATGGCAAATGGTCTATACCAACATATGGACTTCATTCTGCATAGTACTAAACATGCTCAGCTAATGAGGTATATCTAACTACCATGTTTAGCTTCACTTTCTGATGGTAGAACATACTTCGGTAAAAGAATTTCTTTGCAGAAGTGTGGCTAAAGTTCAGAATTAGAGATTTTGAGAATGAACCTCACCAGTTTAGAACTTCCAGGCTAATTATGAGCCATAGTCAAATATCACTGAAGTTTGGGATTTGCTCATATTTAACTTGGCCTTGGCTGTACCATCATGCATCTCCACTACCACTGCAGTCACCACTTTTTCTTTCCTGTTGAAACATACATAGCATTGGAAGTGGCAACTGTTTCAATCAGGGTCCTTGAACCCCCTTGGCAACTGTTCAGC
>NW_015161491.1:179569-185577 GCF_001447785.1 Gekko japonicus
CAGCAGGAAAACCAGACCATTTGGGCCTAGCTGCCATTTAGACCTATCTGGATGTGCATCATAAAACCTGATGGGGGGGGAGAGGTGAGGGCTACTTGCCAGAGGGCCTTATTAGCAGAGAGTGGAGCATCTCCCACAAGCAGCAGGATTATTAACTCTGATTGGGAGAGGGGTTCACCTAAGCAGGCAGAAGTTTTAAAAGGTGAGATCTTCCTTTGTTCTGTGTTCAAACACTTTACCCAGATGAGATGACCAGTGGGTCTCATCCTCCTCTATAATAGTGTATCAGGAGGGATGGGGATGTGTTTGCTCCACTCAAGGTAACTGAAAAGTACTGAGACTTACTAGTGATTTCAGCTCTCATACTTTATTTCAGCTGAGAAAGAGACAAACTAACCAGCTCGCAGGCTGGTTTATATGTGCAACAACCCTGCACCCAAAACACACCCACACACAAGTGAGTGGCTATTTACAGTGGCCGAGAGTTCCATAGGCTCTCAGCCAGGAGTCTAGCCTGCCGATAGGTGCTGGCTAGGATCCGCTTGTCCCATTGTTACTGAAAGCAAAGCTCGGCCACTTCGCATGATCGCATGGTGAAATGGCCACGCACGTGGTCTGGGATGGATACATTACAGTAACTGTCTTGTAATGCAACCTATTTAGTGTTGTTTTCTTTTTATTTCCTTAGATCTGTATTCTCCTACTATGATAGCTATTTCCTATGGTTGCCAATCCCCAGGTCTTAGCAGGGGATCCCCTGCTTTGGGGGGCTTCTCCCCACTGCAGACCAGCTGGCCAATGGGAAAATCCCACCCCTAAACAGGGACATCACAATGCAACATCTTTGACACGATGACATTACCCGGAAGTGACACGCAGCAACCCACAGTTAGCAATCCTACTATGAGTGGCAAGATTAGAACCTACAAGGAATTGTGCGATGAGGGGAAATGTTCTAATTCCCACCCCCAAATCTCCCACTACAAGATTCTGTAACTTGAGAAAGTTAATCCTCTTTCTCCCTTTCTGCTCAGCTGATCTCAACAATCTGTTCTGGAGCATACGTAGCCCTCACCAAGGCATCTTTGTGGGATTTCTTTTTCTTTTAGTTAATTTGCAAAGTCTTATTTTTCTGCTTACCTGGGGAGTCCCCTGAGAATGTAGAATGTGCCACAAAGGCTCTTCCTTCAATTTAAGAGTGTGTGTGTCCACAGCTGGTAACTCATAAACTGCAGATACACAGAGGTATGGCTCTCTTCCCACTCAGTAGCCTGTCTCTTTGTGATCCTTTCTGGAAGTTCCCAGTTGAAGCTTATCTGTCTGCTTGGATCAGGGCATGTTTACATAAACTCAGCTTCACATTTGTTTTCTTTTATTCCTTGACTTAATACCACAGTTCCTGTGATCACATGAACACATGAAACGGCCTTATATTTTATTTTATTGATTTGATTTATACCCCACCCTCCCCGCTGGAGCAGGCTCAAGGTGGCTTACATAAAATGCAGTCGCTAAAACAACAATATAAGCTGAAAAACAACATAAGGTGCTGGTGAACAATTGAAGTGGCAATGGCGAGAACAGGGTAGCATCAACATACTAATGAATGCATTTGGTGATTGATTTTAAAGTCGGCAAAGCTTTGGCTGTCAGTGGTGGTATTGGGCACAGGGCCTTGATATATTGGATGTGGCTCCTTAACTAAAGGCCTGGTGGAAGAGCTCCGCCTTGCAGGCTCTGTGGAACTGTAAAGGGTCCTGCAGGGCCCTGATGTCTTCCGGGAGCTCGTACCTCCAGCACAGAGCTGCTACTGAGAAGGTCCTGGCCCTAATTGATGCCAGCCTGATGTCTTTAAGGCCCAGAAGGGCCAGACAGCTTTGGGATCCTGACCACAGTGCTGTCTGGGGGACAGGTAGGTATACTGAATCAGACCATTGATCCATCAAGTTCAGTATTGTCTACTCAGACTGGCAGTGGCTGTCCAGGGTCTCAGGCGGAGGTGTTTCACATCACCTCCTCCCTGGTACTTTCCAACTGGAGATGCCAGGGATTGAGCCTTGGACCTTCTGCATGCCAAGCAGAGGCCCTTCCACTGAGCCACAGCCCCTCTTCTAATAAATTTATTTATTTTGATTTATAGCCCTCCCTCCCTGTACTACAGGGCTCAGAGCCACTTTTTAAAGTCTAAGACAGCAGGGATGTGCCAATGTTCATTTATTTAAGTCATGCTTAGGTCAGTTTTCTCCTAAAAATATCTTAAACTATGTACATTGATCACATGGTTAAGGGAGTAGGATTTGTGACCCTTCCCTATCCATAGTTTCTGAAGAAGCCTATATGCATACTTGTGTATTGAAGGAGTGAAGTTGGCATCAGCACAATCCCTAAAGCCTCTATGTATTCTCACAGCCTGTCACCACACAAATGTTAGACTGTTCCAGCACTCAGGAACCAGGTCAAGGTTACAAGGAACTATGGAGAAATGGGAAGTGCCATAAAGGCAGGACCCACAGCCGGGAAGCAGTGATAGTTATCATCAATATATCTAATCCAAAGTGTAGTAAAATCTGTGAATAGATAAACTGAGGGGTTAAACCCACCAAAATAATACTAGCAGCACCTGCAGCTTTAAGAAATGAATGCTCTTTGCTGGGGTCATTGTGGGAGGTTGCTAGACAATCACAACAATATTGCCAGTCTTCAGGTTTCTCTCACAGAGGTAGGGGCATGGCTCTTTCCAGGGCTGTTTGAGGCCTGCCTACTACCAATCATTTGGCGACGTGATACCACATGACATCCATAACTCATCTAGGTCTGGCTGCTTGCAAATATTCAACAGCAGTCACAAAAGCCAGTGTGGTGTAGTAGCTAGAGTTTCAGAATATGATCTGGGTGATCCAAGTTCAAATCCCCATTTTGCCTTGGTGCTCACTGGATGACCTTGGGCCACAAACTCTCTTCCTAATCTATCTCACAGGTAGGGCTGCCAAGCCGTGGCGGGGGATCTGCACGTCTTCACAGGATCCCTTCCACGGGGGACAGTGATACGCATTGCACCGCCATCGCCAGGATGTGACACTATGCGTCGCTCTGGCAACGGGGCTGTTTGGAGTCCCGTTGCCAGAGCAACACGTAGTGTCACATCCTGGCGACGGTGGTGCAACGCGTATTGCTGTCCCCCATGGCAGGGATCCTGTGAAGACTTGCGGATCCCCCGCCGCAGCTTGGCAGCCCTACTCACGGGGCTATTGTGAAGATAAAAAAGAGAATTGGAGAATGATGTAAGTTGCTTTGAGTTTCCATTGGGAAGAAAGGCAGGATATAAAATTTCAATTTCAATCTAATTTATTGTGGCAGGAGCCAGTAAAACAGTACAATTCTGATATAAAAGGGATTAAAACAGTAATAACATGGGAATAATATAAAAACATTAAACAGGATATAAATGAAGTAAATAATAAATGTAGCTGAGAATGGGGGCATATTAAAGGTAAATTAGTGGATTGGTGGGTGAGGAGGAAAAAAAGCAGGAAAAAGGTATGAGAGCTCCCCATCATGACGCTGGATCTGGCTCAGCCTGGTGGCCCAAACCGCACAGATTTTTCCCAGGAAGAAACTGCCAGGGAGAGGGAATGAGGGGAAGCTAAAGGGGGGGGCTGATAAAGACAAGTTGGCTGGTGGATGGGAAGGAGAGAAAGAAGCAGGAAAAGAGGAGAGACTATGGGGGCTTTCAGTGAGGGGAAAGAGAAAATGGCGAAGGGGGGAAAGAGAAAATAGTGAGGGGGGGAATGAGATGCCCCCCCCCATAAATGTTTGTGGGTCCCCAGCTTGTCAACATGTAAATCTCATCCTCCCCACTTTCAGAAACATATAAAGAAAGAAAGGGTTTCAGAAGCAGTGATTTAATGTATTTTGATATTAATTGTGAGGGTCTGTTGCTGAAAATGGGAGGAAGGGCCTTTCATGTACCAGTTCCTTTAAATAACAAATACTGGGGGTGGAAACCAAATTAACAAAATGTCTGAAATATTATTCACCCCCTAGCAATGGTTCTCAATTGAGTATACAAGAGGACATTTCACCAGCCATCAGGGATTTTTGTGGCCTATGACTCTATGACAGATTTTGAATTCGAAAGAACTTCAAACATCTGCCACTGTAGTGCTAGCGGATCTTAACACACACAAATAAGCATGCAATATAATACCCAAATCTTAATCCTAACTATGCATTTCTGGATTTGCATAGTTTGGCTTCTAAATGTTAATGCTGCTTTACCTTATTTTGGAAATAAAATAAGCAGGGAATGCTGACACTATTCTTAATGCATTAAATATGCATGCAAATCAGGGTTATTTCTAGGTCAATGGAAACCTAAGGCATCCCTTTACATTTCTGGATAACAGTGTTTGGATAACTGTGGATACGCCACCTAGGGGGCTCAATGAATCCTTATTTACAATTCACTCTGACACTTCCTTTGGTGCAAAAACAGGGAGTCTTGATTCACAACAGTATGAAATTCTGTATCTAACATAATGATCTTTTTTATTTTGCTGAAAACAGAATGATTTCATCCCCCCCCCCCCCCCCGGTAGTTTCAAATCAATAAGTAGCAGTAATTGCTTCTTATAAACTCATTTCTGGATGGAAACTGATATTTCAGAGTAAGACATGCACACCCCTTTCTAAATAAGCACAACATTCCCAGCATTATGACAAACACAATTAAGTTTATCTGAGTTAGTGAGTTACAGCTATGTCCCAGAAGTCAAAACAGAAAATAAGAACTAAGAGCTACAGCTCTGCTACAACAGTTATCTGAAGCACAGGGACTGATGCATGGAGTAAGGGGTTAGTGCAGTGGCCAAGGTTTCAGATGACACCACCTTGTTCAGGAAGGTGAAAACCTAAGCAGTGTGGCACAATTATTAGAATGTCAAACTAGGATCTGGGAGAATCCAGGCTCTAATCCCCACTCTGACATGGATGCTCACTGGATGATCTTGGGCTAGTAACAGACTCTCAGCCTAACCTCGGGACACTGTAATCTTCACTACAAATGATTTCATCAAGCAAACTTATCTCATTTGATGAAAAGCGACTATGGTGAGCTCAGCAAACATTGTGAATGACTCACAAACTGGTTAGTGGCTATGCAATACCTTTTTCTTTTTCTTTTTTGCTACAAGCCATATTGCTTGATCTCCGAACTTAATTAACAGACAGGGAAAGGTAAAGGTAAAGGTTCCCTTGCTCGAAAGCCAGTCGAATCTGACTCTAGGGTTGCGGTGCTCAGCTCCATTTCAAAGCCGAAGAGCCAGCGCTGTCCGAAGACTTTTCCGTGGTCATGTGGCCGGCATGACTAAACACCAAGGCGCATGGAACACTGTTACCTTCCCACCGAAGTGGTACCTATTTATCTACTTGCAATTTCTTGCTTTTGAACTGCTAGGTTGGCAGGAGCTGGAACTAGAGACGGGAGCTCACTCCATCATGCAACAGCTGGGTCTTGAACTGCTGAACTACCGACCTTCCACAGCCTGCAGTTTAGCGTCTTAACCACTTGAGCCACCGCAGCTCCTAATTAACAGACAAAGCAGCCACAAATGGAGTGAGAAAAAAAAGGGGGACTGGGGGAAAAAAGTATAGATAGAACTCCAGAAAGGGAGTAAAAGTGTAGACTGTATGCTTTAGAGTCATAGAATGTTAGAGTTGGAAGGGAACTTGAAGTTCATCTAGTCCAACCCCCTGCACTCTTCAGGAGCATAGCCGAAAGATAGCCCTAAAACATACCCGAAAGATGGTCGTCCAGCCTCCGCTTGAAACTGTCCAGGGAAGGAGCATCCACCACCTCCTGAGGCAGTCTGTTCCACTGCTCAACCACTCTTACAATTAGGAAGTTTCTCCTGATATTTAGCCGGTATCGACTCCCTTGTAATTTCCACCCATTAGATCTAGTCTTGCAATCTGGATCAAGAGAGAATAGATCTGCTCCATCTTCTACA
>NW_015161491.1:185679-200687 GCF_001447785.1 Gekko japonicus
AGAACCGTTTTAGAACCGGTTCCCTACCAGAATATATTTGTAATTTCAGACACAAATGCTTCTGTCCCGTTTAGGAAACGGGGCTGAAGCGTTTTACCTGTCAACCGCTTCCAAGTAGTCTTCAGTTTCCTCTCCCAGTTCCAATGCGCTTTTTCCCAGCGTTTTTCGCCCGCACGGGCGATCTCCGGCTTCTTCTTCTTCTTTTTTTGGAACGTTCGCTTTATAGCACTATAGCGCTATAATGCTATAACAAAACATCATTATAGCAAGCCCATTGGAATGCCTGGAGTGTTATGTTGTAGCGCTATAGAGCTATAGCGCTCTAAAGCGAACATTAAAAAAAGCCAGAGATCGCCCGCATGGGCGAAAAATGGCGGGAAAAAGCAGTGCAATCTGAAATGGCAAACTGCTTCAGATCCAGCTCTTTACCGGAAGGGGAAAGCCATGTGTGAAATGGCAGCCCTATACCGGTTTACTCCACGACGGATCAAAAACGGCTTCAAAATGGGTTAAAAAGGGTAATGTGAAATTCCTCAATGCTTCTGTTAATGCATCCTAAGATTGCATTAGCTTTCTTCGCAGACTACATCGCACTGTTTTGAAGTCTCACCATAAATCACAGAGATTTCTGTCAAACTTACTTAGTGGGGATTCTGAGAGAATTTGCCTGGCTGCATAACCAGTGCAAAGGAAAGAGAAAAGGAGGGAGGGATCATAACCCCCCTCATTGATCCCTGGGAGGCAGGTGGTGAGGCCAGGTCAGGGCTACAAATTCAGTCACTCTGAAGGCATATGATAAAATATGGATTCGACTTGAACTTCCTGTGTTTCACTGTCCTTTAAAAGCTGCATCACACTGCTCAAAGGAGGTTCTTCTTTTCAATTACTGTGTCAGCTTTCTAACTTTTGCATCTTTTTTCTGCTCTTTCCCCTACTGTCTGCACTGTAAGCTCCTTGGAACACAGACCTTGCTATATGCCTTTTTAACTTATTTTTCCATTGCAAAACATTGGGTTTGGGATGGGGGTGGGGTACAATCTGTGGACCTGTCTGTGATATGTGTGAAATATACTGGGTTCAGACACGTTGAGTGATCAGCTCATAGTTTATTAGTGATTTCAGCTAAACTCTAAGACAACTCTAGCAGGACTGGAAGCCTGCTTAAATGCATGCAAAACACCACACCCAACACACACTTACTCCCGGTGATAGGCTATTTACAAGACAACTCCTGTTCAATAGGTCCCTCTCAGGATCCTAGTTTAAACCTATTGTTTAGGTGTTCAAGCTAAGTCTGTTCTCTGGTGCACTTTGAGCTTAATACATAACACCCCTCCCTCCAAGGTTCAAAAGCACCTTAACAAAGTCTCTTAAGTAGGCTGGTCGGCACCATTCAGAGGCCGCCAGAGCAGCTGAGATGTCGATGGGATGTGGTGGCATTGGCGTGACTTTGAGGCAACCCATGGCCATTTGCTCCCACGCATCGTCCACGGGATCCCCCGGCTGCTCGCCGGTGGTTGTTCCCTCTCGGGCTCCGGTTCTGGTGGGTTTAGCAGCTCCACGTCACACTCTTCTGGCTCAGCAGGGAGTTGGCAGTGGTGGAGCTGGTCGATCTGTCTCCACAGTACCTGGCCATCCTCGATAGACACCTCATAGGAAAGGGGCCCTGTTACTCTGATGATCTTGGCAAGGATCCAGGCTGGGCCACTGGAAAAGTTTTGGGCATAAACAGGGTTGCCTGGGAAGAACCCATGGGGGGCTGCTTGACTTTCGGCTGCTGGATGGTTTTCCTTGACTTTCAGAATCCAGCTTGACTTTCGGCTGCTGGATGGTTTTCCGGAGCACGATCAGGGTGTAGCCTGTCTAGATGGGTGGTTAGGCGCCAGCCCATGAGGAGTTCTGCGGGGCTGCGGCTGGTGGAGGTGCTTGGTGGCCGAAAAGGAAAGCCGTGAGCCAGTGATCCCAGTCTCCATGGATGATCCGCCAGAGGGACTCCTTTGTAACCCTTACCATCCTTTCTGCTTGGCTGTTGATGGCTGGGTGGAAAGGCATGGATTGGATGTGCTGGATTGCATAGTGGCCCATAAACTCCAGGAACTCCCCCGAGGTGAACGCTGTTCCGTTGTCCAACATGTTGGTGTCTGGAAGCCCATGGGTGGAGAAAATGCATCGAAGGGCAAGGATTGCTGCCTTGCAAGAGGTGGAGGAGACTGCTACCACCTCCAGCCATTTAGTGTAGGTGTCCACTAAGATAAAGAATATCTGCCCCTGGAAGGGGCCCACAAAGTCCACGTGTAGCCTGGATCAACGTTTGTGGGTGGACTCTCACTGTTGCACTGGGTTCCAGTTGGGTTTCCTGGCATGTCTGGCAGTGCCTAACACAGTCCTCGATCTTGCTGTCCATGCGGGGCCACCATATGTAGCTGTGTGCCAGCACTTTCATTCACACAATCCCCGGGTGCGTTTCATGAAGTGCCACTACTACTTGTTGGCGCAATGGTGTTGGTACCACCGCCCAGCTTCCTCACAGCAGGCAGCCTTTGTGTACTGACAGTTCATCCCTGGCGGTGTGGTGGGACATGTTGGAAACCTGAAGAAGACGGTCGGGCAGGTCCTCGAGGAGCAGGAGCACCATACGTAGCTGTGTGCCAGCACTTTCATCCACACAATCCCCGGGTGTATTTCATGAAGTGCCACTAGTACTTGTTGGCGCAATGGTGTTGGTACCACCACCCGGCTTCCTCACAGCAGGCAACCTTTGTGTACTGACAGTTCATCCCTGGAGGTGTGGTGAGACATGTTGGAAACCTGAAGAAGATGGTCGTGCAGGTCCTCGAGGAGCAGGATCTGATGCACTGGAGCCATGTCCAGGTCACAGGAGGGCAGTGACAGGTGGCTGTGGGCGTCAGCATGACCCATCACCTTCCCAGGGTGATGGATGAGTGAATACTGGTAGCCAGCCAGGAAGATGGACCAGCGCAGCACCCTGGGAGACAGCATCTGCAGCATTTGGCGATCCGGGGCCAGCATGCCCAGCAGTGGTTTGTGGTTGGTCACAATGGTGAAGGGCCTCCCATAGAGGTAGTCATGGAACTTCTTGACTCCCGCCATGATCGCTAGTGCTTCTATCAATCTGCACGTAGTTGTGCTCACCCGAAGACAAGGTGCAAGAATAGTAGGCTACAGGGACTTCCCTGCCGTCTGGGGGTGGGTGACCGAGGACAGCTCCTACCCCATTCAGGGACGTGTTGTGGGTGAGGACGACCGGAAGCATTTCATTGAAGTGAGTGAGGGCAGTGTTAGAAGTGAGCAATTATTTGATGGCCCAAAACGTGGTGGCTTGCTTCTGGCCCCAGATCCATGATCACTAGTGCCTCCGTCAATCTGCATATAGTTGCGCTCAGCCGAAGACAAGGTGCAAGAATAGTAGGCTACAGGGACTTCCCTGCCATCTGGGGGCGGGTGACCGAGCACAGCTCCTACCCCATTCAGGGACGCGTTGCAGGTGAGGAGGACCAGAAGCATTTCATTGAAATGAGAGAGGATGGTGTTAGAAGTGAGCAGTTCTTTGACAGCCCGGAACGTGGTGGCTTGCTTCTGGCCCCAGATCCAGGGGGCTTTTTTTGTCAAAGAGCCAGTGCAGATGCTCAGCAACCACAGCCTTATGGGGCAGGAAGGAGTGGTAAAAGTTCAACAGTCCCAAAAAGGCCTGGAGCTCTGGTTTGGACATGGGCGCCGCTGCATTAATGATGGCACGGACCTTGTCCGGAGCCAGATGGATGCTCTGTGCATCAACAGAGAAGCCCAGGAACTCGACCTGTGGAACTCCCAGGAGGCACTTTTCTTGCTTTACCTTGAGCCTGGCTGTGTGGAATCGCTGGAGGATGGTGCATAGACTTTCAGCGAAGTCCTCCTCCGTGGGTGAGGCGAACAAAACATCATCAAAGAAGGGTTGAACCCCGGGAATTCCTTTAAGGAGAGAGAAAGCCCAGGAGCTCGACCTGTGGAACTCCCAGGAGGCATTTTTCTCGCTTTACCTTGAGCCTGGCTGCGTGGAATCACTGGAGGATGGTGCATAGACTTTCACCCGGAATGCACCCCTGTGCATCACAATCATCTGGGCCTCTGCAGTCGCATCGTCAACTGGGAGCTGCTGGTAGGCCTGGGCTAAATCCAGCTTGTCAAAGATCTTCATGCCCACCAGGGATGCCAAGACGTGGCTAACCACAGGGACTGGATAAGTGTGGTCATGGAAAGCCCTGTTAATCATGCACTTGTAGTCCATGCAGATGCGGACGTCTCCATTGGGCTTTACTGGAGTTACTATAGGGGTTTCCCATAGGGTATGTGGGACCAGCTCCAAGACCCCTTGGGCCACCAGCCTACCCAGCTCCTCGTCAATTTTTGGCTTTAGGGAGAATGGGACACGTCTGGCCTTCAATCTTGCGGGCTTCACCTCCGGGTTGAGTTGTAAGGAGATGGTGTAGCGACCAAGCATCCCATCAAAGACCGCAAGGAAATCATCGCACACCTTCTGAAAGTCTTTAGCAGCCACGTGGTGGAACCCCAGTGGTGCGAATCATGAAAGTCTGATGAGGCTCATGCGACTGCCTCTCACTACTATCAAGTCCAAAGGTCTGTCAAAGTGCCAGTATTGCACTCGGAACCTGCCCTCCCCCAGTATGGCCACTTCATTCTTTGAAAAGTTCCGTAGGGTAAAACTGGTGGGCTGCAGGGGACAGAGTCTCTTAAACATGTCCTCAGAGATTATCGAAATGGAGGACCCAGTGTTGAGCTCCATCTGGCAGGGGCTCCCCTCTATCAGGAAAGTTACAGTTATTTTATCTGGGGTGTCCCAGGGCAAGTGCAGTACCTGTTGTTGTTGAACCAATGTTGTGTAAAGCTCTTCAGAATGCGTTGAAGTGGAAGCTGCAGCTGGCCGCCTCCGGTTCCCCTTGGCATGACAGGCTCAGGTGATGTGGCCACCCTTCCCACAGTTCCTGCATGTGGCATCGTGAAACCGGCAGGACCTCTTCTCATGGGGTTCTCCACAGCTGGCGCACATGGTCGATGGGGTGGTGTCGATGGCACATGGTGGTATGGACAGACATCACGAGGCAGGCAGCATGTGGGGCACTGGAACTGCAGTACCTCATCCTCCTCTTCCTTGGGGCTGTCCACGTGGTGGGTGGCCATGGCTGGTCTTTGCCAAGATGGTGGGCCTTTCCCACGCCAGACCTCTGCGGTGAATTGGTCAGCTGATTCAGCGATAAGGGCCATCTCCATGGCCTCCTTGAATTTCAGGTCACCTTGGGCGAGGATCTTCCTCTGGATTCACTCATCACATAGGCTGCAAAGCAGCCGGTCCTGGAGGGCATTCTCGAGGTCGGGAAACTTGCAGTGCTGGGCGATACAGTGGAGTGCTGTGATGAACGCTGAGATGGATTCTGTTGTGGTTTGGTTCCTCGAGTGGAATGCATGGCGGTCCGTGATGATTTGATAGTCTGTGTCCTTGAGCTCCACCAGGGCGAGGAGCAAGTGGGCAATTTCGTATGTCATTCGGGCACAGATACAGAAGGATGTGGCGCATTTCATTTCTGCCTCGTTGATGCCGGAGGATTGCAAGAAGAATTCAAACTGGCTGAGACGAAGACGAAGAAAGTTGGTCTGAGGTAACAAGTTGAGGAGAAAACAGCGGCAGAAGAGAAGAAAACCGAGTGGGACTTTCTCCTCAGCTCCAGGTGTGCGTGGTAGCAGCCTGCTCCCCAGAGCGGAGGCGAAAGCCCACCAAAAATGTCTGAGGCTAGCTCTTCCAGATCTCCGAGGTCGGGTTTTTGGGCAGGCCCAGAACCCAAGTGTGGGACTGCACAGGGACCATGATGAAGATCAGTGTTCCATCTAAGCTGAGTTAGTGTGAGCTAGCTCATAGTTTATTAGCCTCCAGCTCACACATTTTTGTCTTCGCTCAGGAAAGATGGCTTCAGAGCAAACTAATTTATGCAGTAGCCAAATCGCTCGCTCACAACTTTAATGCCAGTAGCTCACAGAGTAGAATTTTTGCTCACAGGACTCCACAGCTTAGAGGGAACATTGGTTATGGGTTCTCCTCAGTTCCTATATGTGGTTCCCAATTAGGATTGGGACCACAGCATGTGTGGGGAAGAGGATTCAACACTCCTTCCTGCACCATTTCCACAGCCTGAAACTGAAAGGTGCTATTGGGGAACCTCACATGTTTAATGGGATACACATGGGTTCCCCCAACAGGCTCTGACTTTAATGTTAAAAAAATAATCCTGACTTTACACATGGGATCTGAACTGACAGTTGACTAGCCAAGAAAGTGATCTTAGATTGTCATGTCAATGCAATGTGTGACCATGGTGAACATGGGTTCTGTGTGTATTTTTATATTTTACATTTTACATACCAATCCATACAGTCAGTCCAAAATAATATCATGGTTGACCAAAAGACAGTAATATGTTCTAATTTAAGTGATAAAGGCAACCCATGCATGCAGGTTTAGGAATGCTAACCTTCAGGAGGGGCCTGGGGATCCCCCAGAATTACTGCTCCTCTCCAGTCTACTGCGATCAGTTCCCCTGGAGAAAATGGATGCTTTGGAGGGTGAACTCTATGGCATTGTACCCCACAGAGGACCCTGTCCTCCTCAGGTTTCATCCCCAAATCTCCAGGAGTTTCCCAACCTGGATCGGTCCACACTACCCCCCCCCATCCTTTGCTGGTGGACAGGAGGGACATGGCAACCCTGTGCAGGATCTCCATAAAAGCAAAGTTCTGGGAATCATACACAAAGGCAAAAAAATAATGGATGAAAAGAAGCACTGTTTGTATATAGGATTCCCAATTCATCAGGGGATGCTTACGTGCACATCTGTTGTCATTTGTGCATCATTCATGATAGATCAAAGTGATTATATCCTTTTGAGCATCCATTTTTAGAAAGGCAATATATTATTATGCATTGCTGGAGTTTAGCATTACAACAATGTGCCTCCTTCATCGTAAAGCGACTGCAAGTTACAGTGTTCTGCATACTTCCTGGAGAGACAGAGGAATTCTTTGTGATTTATTGGATTTCTCTAGGTGAGGATTATAAGCTTTGTACATAAACCAGTTATTTAGGGATTTCTTGTTCCTGTTTCCTGCATGCCTAGATGGGTTGCTTTTATGACTGATAAAACTAAGTGTGGACGGGACAGTGCTTTTATTCACCCCGCAAGCAAGCAACCAATTGTTTTCTGTGCTGAGTTCTGCAATAAACTTCTGATTATTATTTTTTGTTGTTTTCTAAGGAAGCTTGGTATGTCTGGCTGCCCAATTAACATACATTAAAGCAACACTAATCCCTCTTGTTTGCATAGTGAAATGGTTTCCTTGTTCCGTCCTTGTCCCCCCACTTCTCCAGCCCCTGTTCTTTGTATTTCTTTTGTCTCCTGCAACATCTCTTGAGAGGAGCTGGGTTTAATATATGATCCACCAAAACATTAATGGTTGACTGATTAATTTTCTCAAAAACAATATATTTCTTTCCTCGCCTACTCAACACAAGACTGCAAAGCACTTGCACATTTTTGCATATAAAGATATTGCATTTGCCTTTCCTGGCCGCATTGATGGTATTATGTGGTATAAAAAATCCTCTCACTTCTCTTATGCATTTATGGTGGATCATTTTAGATTTTAATGAAATTATCCCGACTGAGTAAATCCTTGAACCAAAATTGAAAGGGAGTTAATTTAAGTTTCTCATTTTAAGCCTGTTAAGTATCAAATACGGAGGGAAAGGTGATGATGCTTAAATGTCTCCGCTCTAAAATCAATACTGAATATATTCATAAATTAACAATTACCAAGGACTAAAACATTCATAGCTGAGAATAATTAAGCCACGTGAATGTACAATAAGAAATTAATTTTTAATATTACCTTCTGCTTTTTTTATGAACAGGCTTCACAGAAAGCTTCAACTCAGTTTTACTAAGAAATAACTTTTCCTGCATGACCATATACATACAGCATGAAACACATTTTGCCATCATTACTAAAATTACATTTTTAGGGGTCAGGTGCAGGCTAAGCAAATTTAAAGTGAGAGATTTCACACCAGCTGGAAATAGATACAGATGTACTTACTCACGGCTATTAAACAGCTATAACTCTGTGTGCATGCAAAGGGGCTTACTTACTCCAGCATTACGTTTTTGGGTAACAACTCAGTAATTCAGCTGACCCTCAGTAACCCTTTGAAGAAATCACAACACAGGATCACCAGCCACATCAGGAAGGGTTTGGTAGAATGGCACAGAGTACAAGCAGAGCACACTGTCTGCCAGCTCACATGATGAACCTACTCTTGGACTGTGCCTCTGGAGGGGGGAGGGATCAAACATTTGAATGCCTCCCCAGATAAAATAATGCCCTACGCTCCAAGGCCCATTCTGCATTTAGCATTTGCTCCATTGTTTTACCAAACCCACACTGGAACAGAAAAAGATGCGGCTCAAAACCACATTCAAATACCCCGGGGCCAACGCTGTACTGACTGCAGAGTCACCCCTGAATAGCCATAAAATGTCCATAAATCTATGCAGATGGTACCATAAAACCGAGAGATGAAAGGAAGTGAAACCGGCATGCAGTGTGGAGACTTCCATAAAATCCAAAGATCGGAGAAAGTGAAAGTGGCATGCAATGTAGAGGGGAATTTCTGTTCCAATGTGGTTTTGGTAAAACAGTGGAGTGAATGCTAGATGCAGAATGGGCCTGTATCTTTACTCTGACATGCTGGGATTTGTATGAGCAGGGAAAGATTTTACAAGTCAAGAGCATTCAAATGTTTAGTCCCTCACCTGCCATCTGAGATTGTATAGTCTAACGCAAGGGCATAGACTTTCCAATTCCCCGGGGGGTGCTGGGGCTGGGCCAGAGATGTTGCTATGCTAGGTCTTTAAAGGAACCCAGTGACATCATAGGAAGGAGCCAGTGACATCACAGGGACCATGGGAGATTTAAGGGGCTCCCCAGAAATTTAAAAGGGCCTGGGCACCCCCATTACAATGCCCCTGGGCTGGACCACCTGAGGAAAAGGTGGGAGTTGGCCAGTGGTTACAGTGGTATCTCAGTTATCTCCTGCTGCGTCCTGTTTTTGAAATTTACTTTTAGAATAGTCACTTTAAGATCTGAAAATATACATACCATGTGGGTAGGACAAACTAATAGTCACAAATTTGACACTGAGAAAGGTAACACAGAAAAGCCTGTAGAGGAACATTTTAAAAGTTTTCCTGGAGCCTTGTGCTTCAGCTGCCATCCATTGTGACTGAGTCCCTCATGTGAGTTTATCAATATTGCCTGGCACTGGTTGCCAAGGAGAGGCTCAGCACTATTGGGTGTAGTAAATAAGAAGCTGGAGACCGACTGGTAATGAAGGTGCATAGAAAGTTTATATAGATATAATGGTGAATATATACACAGAGATATACAGGCTATCATACAGCATACCATGCCTTAGCTTGAGAGACTAAGTCCCCACCCAGCTTATCAAGCTGATAGCTAATATACTAAACCCAGCCAATCACTAACAAGGTGAATTAATTACCTACCCCAACAATGCCTGATAGAGAACACCTGCTAGTATAACGCCTGGCTGTAATCATTTAATCACTAGCATGACAGCTAGGACTGTCAAACTGATCAAACTGATCTAGTAACTGCTTGCTACCTCAATCGCCTAGACATATATCTAAATAAGCACCCCCCGACCAAATCCAGGGGATGCTTGACCCCTCAGCACCCCCAAAGGTTATGTCTATGGTCCAATGCCTAATTCATCCCATAAGCCTGATTATTGCATACTTCTGCTGTACAACAAACCTCACATCCACCCAGTGCTGTGTGAACTGCACTGGCTGCCTACTGAATTCTGGATCCATTTCAAGGTGCTGGTACTTTCCTTTAAAGCCCTATATGGCCCAAGGCCAGCATACCTTTGAGACCGCCTCTCCCCATATGAGCCCCGGAGAGCATGAAGAAGAAGAAGAGGAGGAGGAGGAGGAGGAGGAGATTGGATTTATACCCCGCCCTTCACTACCCAAAGGTGTCTCAGAGTGGCTTACAAACTCCTTTCTTTCCCCCTCCCCACAACAGACACCCTGTGAGGTAGGTGGGGCCGAGAGAGCTCTGACAGAACTGATCTTTTTTCAAGAACAACTCTTATCAGAACTACGGCTTGCCCAAGGTCATCCAGCCAGGTGCAAGTGGAGGAGTGGGGAATCAAACCCGGTTCTCCCAGATTAGAGTCCGCGCACTTAACCACTACACCAAACTGGCTCTCAAACTGGTCTACTAACCAACATCTTTTGGTAGCCCCTGGACCCAGGGATGTCCAACTTGCCTCGACCAGGGCCAGGGCTTTCTTGGCCCTGGCCCCTGCCTGGTGGAATGAGCTCCCGTATGAGATCAGGGCCCTGCGGGATCTATTACAATTCCACAGGGCCTGTAAGATGGAGCTCTTCCACCGAGCTTTTGGTTGAGGCATCAGGCATCCCCTTCTTTTAGCTGGCCTCCATCTGAGGTTTTAAAATCTTAATGATCTTTTAAAAAAAATCTTAAAATTCTAATACCATCAACCACTAAAATATCTGGTTTTCATCAGAACTTGTATGACACTTAGGAACTATATTAATTTATATTGTGTTTTAATCTGGTTTTAATTGTATTGTATTTTATACTGTTGGAACCTGCCCTCTCAGGGCCTCTCAGGTTTATACAAAACGTTATGGCTTCAACATCACCCAAGCCTTTTCTATTAAAATCCAAAAGCAACCTTCAAGATCAGACGATGGGAACTTCTAGTTCAGCATCCTGTTCCTAACTTGGTCCACCGAATGCCTCTGAGAAGTCTACAAATAGGACATCAAGGCTGCAACCTTATGTTTTTAACCTCCCTTTCCCCACTGCCCTATGCTTGCTCCAGCATCTATCTATCAGTGGCACATTTTTATGCTATGCGTCTCAGACAGCAATCCGAAACAGGTCTGCTTAATGAGGTCTATTCAATGGGTTTTACTACCAGGAAAGTATTGTTTCCTGTAAAGTTTTTAAAGTATGCAGATTCCCAGGTGCAAGAGGGAATCTTGTGTCTTCCCAGTATCTCCTTTTAAACTGGGCTGCCACCTGTGCAAAGCAGTAATGTGTGCTTAATTAGCATGGTGTAGACTCTCAGCTGAGGGCTGCATGGTCATATTTAAAAAGGACAAGCAGCCACTTCAGCCAGTCAGCAGCCTAGTGGAAAGGAGATGCTGAGTGCAAGCAAAGCCACAAGCTTCTTCCTCAACAAGAATCCTATTTAAATCAGGAAACGTTCCCCATAGCTTTAATTCCAGTCCCAAACAAAAGCCATGCTGAAAACAAAAATAAATTAAAACAAAAACAGCCCATCCAACAGAAAAACCAATTCAAAGAGATGTAGACAAGGTTGCCAACCTCCTGGTGGTAGCTGTAGATCTCCCACTATTGTAACTGAGCTCCAGGTGGCAGAGATCAATTCACTTGGAGAAAATGTGAGGTTTGGAAGCAGGGTTACCAGGTCCATTAGAGATACCAGCAGGAGAACATTCTGGGAGCCAGAAGTGTCACCTCTAATGAGCTGACATCACCAGAAGTGACATCACAATTGCCCTCAAACCATAAAGTTTTGCCCAAAATCCAGAGTGTCACCTCCAATGTGCCCCAGAGTGTCGACCCCAGCATGCCCACATTACTTCCGGGTGATGTTGTTGGGGGGGGGGGAATTTCCTCTTGCTGGCCAGCTGGCTGGCAGCAGGCAGAAGCCAACAAAAAAAAAGCAGGCAATTCCCCCACCCCCAACTGGGGAATGGCAACCCTATTTGGAAGGTAGGCTCTATGGAACTATACCTCATTGAAGTCCCTCCCCTTCCCAAACCCTGCCTTCCTCAGGTGCCACCCCCAAAATCTTCAGGTATTTCCCAATCTGGAGCTGCCAACCCCAGGTGTAGACTGTCTGAAGTCCCTGTTACCAAGCTCGTAAACTTCCTCTACTTTTACTTCTTGTATATTATATGGGGCCACCACACTGCCTGCAATTGCATCTGTGCAGCCATTTCCCCTTATTCCTCTTTGTCAGCACACAGCTGGATCCATCCTGGTTTTTCCAGTGCCCTGAATACTCAGAAGTCATTAGGACACTTTTGCCACCAACATGCCCTTTCAAGAAGCAATCTGTGCCACTTTCATAGAACAAACAGAAAAATAACCATTTGGAGTTAACTTTTATTCTCCATCCCCACCATCCATTTCCAAAAGAAGGCTTCCCACCACAGCCTAATCATTGCATTTATGCCCTACTTTGAAAGAGATTGTTCACTGCTGAGAGCAAAGTTGGCTCAAGTGAAACTGCAAGAGGGAATAAAAGAAGGACAAAGCCCCACAATAAAATGAACATGATTTGTTGACAAGCTGACAAGCTACCAAGCAAACAACTGATCCCCACAGAAATTAACCCTGGGGAGGGGGAGGGATGGAGTGGCCGCATCTAAAAAAAAGCTGACTAAATGGTGAGTGGGGTTGGGGGAGGAAGGATGCAAATGTAACCAAAATCAGCCGCACAGAGTGGAACTGAAACATTTTGGGAGCTCTGGTTGTAACACTGAAGCAAACAGAGCAGAATAAAAGTAGCTCTGTTTTGGTTGAGCACACCTCATAAAGTAGCACTGCCCCAAGGTATCTGGTAAAAAACAACAAAAACTAAAATAGTGACAATGTTGCTTTAAACAAACACAAGCGTATTTGTTCACTTCCTTCCTCCGAGACAAGCCAACAACCATCCTGCTGATTTCCATATTCATGCCAACATTAATCCTTATTAGCAAGCAATTCCCCATCTTTCCCCCCCACCTAGTCTCATCCTTCCATTGCCACCTTGGGAATGACTCTAACTGCTCTCTCTCATATCTATCATATTTTTTATCCCATGGAGATAGATGAAGGTGAATAGACATGTTAGTCCATCTGTAGCAGTAGAAAAGAGTAAGAGTACAGTCGTGCCTTAAAAACTAACAAAATTTGTGGTGGGGTATGAGATTTCATGAGTCACTGCTCACTTCTTCAGTTCTGACTCACAAAAGCTCATATCCTACCACAAATTTTGTTAGTCTTTAAGGTGTGACTAGACTCTCATTTTTTTTATCCCACCAGAACAGTTTACATTGTCTTTCTTCTCCCTTTTTTATCCTCATTAGGGTCATGTGAGGTAGATTGGACTGAGTGAATCAGTGCCCAAAGGCTACTCAGTGAGCTCCCTCCACTCTGGAATATTCTCTTGTGTGACCCACAACTTGTCTTCTTCTACAGTGCACACAGTCCATCTACCCCATATACTGTTCTCATGCTTCTTTTGTGAACTACAGGTCATTGATTCAGTGACTTTAACAGAAGTTTTGCCCTCTTTCCTCTATTCTTAAACTTAACTCTACAGTTATTGCATTCATTCAACTCATCTCTGTCTTTCATTCATGACTCATTTATCCTCTGCCAGTAAATCATTTTTCCTTATCACTCCTGGCCCTCTATTCCATATCTCCACTTATTGTTTCATGAAACTGAATGCTTTGGATGAACAAAGGTGGGGGGTGATACTGTCTATTACAAATGTACCTCTCCTCTTTCTCAACTATCCTCAACTATCTTCTGAGCAATTATGCCTCCCTTAGTTAATTCTAGGAAACTGCTGCATCTCTTGTGTACCTTTAATACTCTACTACTTCCTCCCCTCTTTGCTCTCCACTCATGCCTTTGCCTCCTTCTTCAACTGATAACATCCAGTCCTATTTCTCCCACCATCTCCCTCACCTTCAAAACACCCCCTTCAATCCTTTTTCTCTTTGTCTCACTTGGTGAGTTGGCTGACTTATTGATCTTGACCAATCCTTTCAAATGCAACTTGCTTCCCAACATCTTATGCCTATCTCTTCCACCATTCTGTCTCCTTTCCACTAAGCAACCAATCCTTCTTTATTTCCTTCCCTACAACATTCAAATGCACCACCATTTCCCCATTGTCAAAAGGCCACCCTTTTACTTATCCTCCCTTCCCCTCCAGCCACTTCTCCACCTCTTCTCTCAGACCCCAACAATCCAGCTGCTACCCTCAAACTGCCCTCACCAATAACTGCTGATCTTCTAACTGTCAGATTCAGAGGTCTCAACTCTGTCCTTACCTCTTAAACCTCTCATTTGCTTTTGACGTGTCTGATCACCGTCTGCTCTTTGATTGCCTCCATCACCTAAGTTTTTGTGAGTCTCTTCTTAGATTCTATTCCAGCTTATCTGATTGTTCATACAGTGTTTCAACAGGGAAATTTCTTCTGCCACTTTTCCTCTGTCTATTTTCCCCACATAATGAACTACCCTTGTCTGTCCACACACTGTCCCTAGTGATGTCTCCACACCCCACAACTTTCAGTGCCACCTATACACTGCAAGATTTGAGTCCATTAGCCACCCAGAGTCAGCTCTTATGCGCTTTCATTAATGCATGAATTAGCCTCAGGCTAGTGGACTCAAAACTAGGTCTTCTAATGCAGACCAACATGGCTGCCCATCTGACCCTATGTACAGATAACATCCAGCTCTGCCTCTCTGTCCCTGAACTTTCTAACTTCCTCCAATCCTACATTTAGAGTCTGCCTTCCTCATCTTCCAACTGTGTGTCTTAATTTTCCACCTGAATGACTCATTGCTTTTTCAAACTCAGTATCTTGAAGCATTCTGCCCTCCAGTGCCTTCCTCTCCTTATGTGGTCCATTGGCATTATTACCATCAACCCTGTGAAGTATGACTGAGGCTTTGACTCCTCTCTCTTTTGCTTCCCATATTCAGGTTCTAACCAAGTCAGCTTGCTTCATCCTGTACAGTATTACAAAATCATGGCCCTTCTTCTCTGTCCTCTTGGACAAAACTGG
>NW_015161491.1:200757-211178 GCF_001447785.1 Gekko japonicus
CTTCTGCTTTCCATCCATCACTCAGCAGCCAAAATAATGACTTCTCAGCATTGTGAGCATGCTTCAATGGCTAACTGGCTTCCTGACTTCTCCCAGATCCAGGACAGACTTCTTATCCTTATCTTCAAAGCCCATCATGGCCTTCTTACCTCAACTCCACCCCTGCCATTCTTCAGCTTCAGAACTTTCAGCCAAAGTATAAGTGGAAAGATAAATTGCTTCAAACTGCTCCAGCCTTTCCCAATTGCTTCCCCTTATGCCTGAAACTGCCTTCAAGAAATTCTGCATGATGCTACCTTCCTCACTTCCTTCAAACCCACTGTCAAAGACCACTTTTGATGTATAGCCTTTCATATGTAACCTTTAGTCGCCCTCCCACTCTGAGAATAAGCCTGAGCCCATGTACATGAAACTAAGGTCCCTGTCACATGAAGAATTTGCCGTGCGAGAGGTACGACTGCCGGGTGGATTAAAAGGGTGTGATCATACAGCAACATCTGGCAAGCGTTGTGCACCCATCTCCAACCCGTAGCATCCAGCCGAAGATGCGAAGTTAAAAAGTAGCTGGGAAAGTGTAGTATTATACAGAAAATGCAGGGCGCGGGGGGGTGTCTGATCGCGGAAGCACTGGTATCCCATCACATCTGGTGCCCGTCCGTGTCCCCCCAGATGTTTTCTTTCTTTTTTAAAATAGAATTTATTTATAGTTTTTCTTATTCTTGCGAGTCACTTTTATATACATGTTCTAACCACACATAAAACATTTTCCATCGTTCATCAAAAATTTCTTTGCTTTTCCCTTGTAATATTAAACTCAATCTATCCATTTCAGCTACTGACAACATTTTATCTATTACATCTTTTTTTGAAGGAAATTCTTCTTTCTTCCATGCTTTGGCTATTGATATTCTTGCTGCTATAAAAATATATATACTATTATGCATTTATTTGTCTTATTATACGTTTCCGGTAGAATGTTCAATAGAGCAGTTTCTGGTATAAATGCTATCTGCATTCCTGTGATTTCATTTATCATCTTGTAGATTTCCCCCCAATATCTTTGTATTTTATCGCACCTCCACCACATCTGTATAAAAGTACCAACATTTCCAGCAATTTCTGCTAGCACTTATATAACATTTTGCTAGTTTCTCTGGTGTCCAGTGCCACCTATAAAACATCTTGTAAATATTCTCTTTATATGGAATCGCTCTCATTAGTCTTATTGAGTTCCACACTTTTGTCCATTGTTCTGCTTCTAGTGTGTTTTGTAAATCCTTTGTCCATGCAACCATTGTTCCTTTAATTGTTTCACCTACCATATAATCTGCTATTAGCAATTTGTAAAGTTTTTGAATTAGTTTATCACTAGAGGAAAGCCAGATCTTGTCCAGTTCATTATTTTCTTTGTAGAACCCTATTTTTATCTATATCATATCTCGAAGTTAATTGCATTTTATCCCATCAGGTGAGTTTTACTTTCTGCATAGCTAATTGTTCTTCATTTTTTAAATTATTACTTTTGTCTAATAAGTCTTCATAAGACACTATTTTGCACTTCTCTATCAATGTTGGTATTGTTAGTGCTTCTATTGGTGCCACCCATTTAGGAGTTTTTAAGTAGTGACGTGTTTTTATTTCTTTCCGTGTTTTCATTAGAGACCCTCTTATCGTACGTTGTGTAAAGTTCTTTGAGAGTTTATCTTCTTTGTACCACATATATTTATGCCACCCCATTGCTAAGTTATGACCTTCAAGTTATCCAGTCCTTTATCCATGTTAATGCTGCTGATTTATAATATAGATTCCAGTTTGGTACTCCAAAGCCCCCCCCCATTTATTTTTTATCCTGCATATTTTTGTGGTTAATTCTCGGTTTTTTATTGTTCTATATAAATTTACTACAAACTTTTTTCAAATTCCTTAAAATAATTTGTTTTCCATAGAATTGGTATATTTTGTGCCAAAAATATAAATCTAGGCAAAATATTCATTTTAATAATTGCAATTTTGCCCATCAGCAAAATTTTTAGATCTTTCCATCTTTCTAAATCTTTTTTCACTTCCATAATTAGTTTATTATAGTTGTCTTCTATTAAAGTGATATTTCTGTTTGATATTGTAATTCCCAGATATTTAACCATTTTAACAATATCCATCTTGGATAAGGCTTGGATTTTGTCTATTTCCTGTTTCGTACAGTTTTTTGTTAATATCTTTGTTTTCTTGAAGTTGATTTTTAATCCTGCTACTGCTCCATACTCCTGTATTATCTTTATTAGAGTCGTTATTGATGTTGTTGGATTTCCTAATATAAATACCAGATCATCCGCATAGGCTTGGAGTTTAAATTCTTTTCCTTTGATTCTGAGCCCCTTGATTAAAGTATTGTCTCTTATTTGCTCAGTTAATGTTTCTAGGGTAAAAATAAATAATAGTGGTGATAAAGGACATCCTTGTCTAGTCCCTTTTTGGATTTCGATATCCTTTGTCATATCTTTATTTACTTGTATCTTTGCTACTTTTTTCCACCAGATGTTTTCTTGTAAGCCTCTGTGGTATGCGCACAAATGCGCGCACACACAAATGTGGTACTGCTTCGTTGCCACATTTCAACATCACCGCGTGATTGGTGGCTGACGGCCTGGGCACAGAAACTCAGGGGAACATTGGATCGTGATTTTGCTCCAGAGCAAAAAGCCTCACACACACACACCCCGGATCATTTCACTCATGTGACCAGGGCCTAACACATCTTTTCCCCTTGTCCTTGGTTGTCAACCTTTGAACAGTTTACTTCTCAGGACAAAACCCAGTCCTCCTATACTCTGCACATTTTTGTGTATGCGTGTAAGGTGCCATCAAGTCACAGTGACTGGTACGGTTTTCAAGGCAATAGACCAACAGAGACAGTTCACAGTTACCTGCCACTCCATAGCAACCCTGGACTTCCTTGGGGGTCTCCCATCCAAATACTAACCAGAGCCAACATTGCTTAGCTTCCAAGATCTGATGAGCGCAGGCTAGCCTGGGTCATTCAGGTCAGGGCCTGTGTATTAGTTGTGTCATGTAAACAATAATTGTAATTTATTGAGAAGATAAATGAAAAGGGGGGGGTGCACTTCAACAAAGTTTCCTTTCTATAGTTGCGTAGAAATTTGTCTTCCTTCACTCTCCTGCTGATCATTTCTATATAGCATTGTCCATTTCAGAACCAAAAGATAATAATGTTTTGAAAAGCTGCTGCTGCTGCTGCTTCTCAAGGTTTGTTACATTAGAAAACACAGATCTCAGGGATAAAAGGAAAAGATAGACAGATATGAACTGAATGACAGCCTTTTTCATTGTACTTCCTCTTCCTTCTCCCTGTTTTCAGAACCATCTCAAGCACTCAGTGGGAGCTGATATTGACACACTTGGGAAACACAAAGCATTGGGAAGAGCAATTACTGAAGGGAAAACAAAATGATGCACTCTTGACTTAACCTGTGTTGTGCGTTGTTGTTTCCCATACTCTGGCAACTCCCATTACAAATACACAGGCTATTTTTACCTGAAATGCTTTTTGTTGCTTTCAAAGCCCTTCAAGGGAACTCTTAGTAGAAAATCAAGGGGGGGGGGAGGGCCTTGCTACCAATGACTGAGGCTGATACATTATGAAAGAGTATAAGAGCTGACACCAGGTGGCCAAATGCCATGCTGCTCTAGTAATGACTGTAGGGAAGAATCACAGGACAGATGAGCTGGCAACGCTGGAGAGAAAAGGAACCACGTCAGTCAATCAGCTCTTGTAATTCCATGTAAAGGGAAAACACCTCATGCACTTGAATGATGCATACACAGAATGCATAGCATCACTAATGCTTGAAGCATAAGGTTGCCAACATCCAGGTGGGACCTGGAGATCTCCTGGAATTATTTCTGATCTCTAGACTACAGAGATCAGTTCTTCTGGAGGATGTAGATTGAGATCAGTTCCCCTGGAGAAAATGGCTGTGTTGGAGGGTTGACTCTGTGGCATTATACTCCTATAAGGCCCCGGTCACATAGGCCGGATATTGCAGGGGGGAGGCGTGGCTAATTGCCCTGGTGCAGTTTGATGTGTAATTACGCAATCAGACGCGCCGGCGGCACACCACAGATCCTTCCCTCGGCGCCAGCGGGTAAACGAGGGACCGGAGGGGAATGCCGTGCGCCAGCGCGATCACACCACAGGCATTTGGAGGCAGCCCATGGCAAACGTTTACTAGTACCTTGGAGGCACTAGTTTTTAAAGGCACATTGTCTGCGGTAAGCCACGGGTGCGCTCCACTTCCCAGATGTTGGGGTGTGATTGCGCCCGGATAATCCACCCACCATCCGTGCCTTTCCAGCGGCAACTTTGCTGTGTGACCGGGGCCTAAGGTCCCCAAACCCTTCACACACTCCACACTCTGATGTCCAGGTATTTCCCAACCTAGAGTTGGCAAGCCAGTTCCATTCAAAGTCAAATGTCTGTAATGGACAGTTAGAAGACCAAACTGGATCAGTCCCCTGATCCAAAAGGCATTAATGTCACTCCAAAAGAGCATTCTGGGCCTTTTCTCACCAGAAGTACAGCCTTACCTGTAGGGCAAGGGCTCTGAAGCCAAGCACCATAAATCTGACCCATGTTGGATACCAAAGAGCTAATCCACTTATATGGCATAGGAAGATATAGAAAGGAGGCTTGATAATTTAAACATTGGTCACCTTGACCAGGACACAATGAGCAGTGGCTAGATCAGGGAGACATGATGGTCAGAAGAGCAGCTGGGCTTCTAAGCACCTCTTCTGTAAAGAGCACACGACTGGGATCTCCTAGACAACAGGGTCATCATCAAACTGGCCAAAGCCTGAATGGAAAGAGATAAATTCCACTGGCTGAAGTTTACTCCATCTTTGTGTTTTTCCTCCCTTGCTGTTCTCTTATCCCCTCCTTTTAAGTAAAAGCAAGCAGGTCTATACTAGAGCCTTGGGACAGCACCAACAGGCCAATCACTTCCTTTGTAGCCCTGCTGTTTGCCTGAGGACTGTGACAAGCAGCATCTCCTACGTTTCCCTCTCACTCCTGAAATGGCATGCAGGTGATTCAATCAAGGAACTCAGATCTCATCAGCGGGCATTCCCCCCCTTCACAGACTCTGTCATTATTATTTTTCCCAAGATTTATGCCCTTATTTCAGCCAGCTCTAGCCCCTCTACTTCCTCCCTTTATCCGGGTTTGAATCTATCATCCTGAGCCTACTGGTGATCCCTAGCCCTCTGTTCTGCACATATTTTAGGAACGTGTTTATCTCCAGGCTTACCAGGACTCTTTCTTTTTCCTTTGTAAGTGGCTTCACTTGTCCACTGGTTACAGAATTCAAATGTTCAATCAGACTTTTAGTATACAAAAGAAATTATAACACAAGGAACTACCAAAGTATTACCTTTTCCTCCAGGAAAACAGGAAGTGCATGTTTTGAATCCCCTATTTTCTCCTCAAACTCAATTTATCCATTTTTTCCATGTTTATCATCTCACCTGATTATCTTATCTATTTTTTTAAAATTAAAGTATGGATACCCCACCTTTCCATTCAAAGCTGCTTATAAAATGACTTTGCAGTACCTCCAAGATGGTTCCCCCTCACCACCTCAGGTTGCCTGTTCCTTAAGATGGCAGCTACTGTAATAAAAATACACAGACACTGGTGCAATATGGGCTACTCTAAGTGGGGGGAAGGCCAGTAAGTGGCAACCTGAAAACCATAGGTGGTGCACAAGGGTCAAGGGGCAGAGATGATCCTTTAGATATGTAGATCCTAGGCCATTTAAGGGCTTTAGAGGTCATAATCAGTGCTTTGGATTGAACTGAGCTGGTAGCCAAAATAGCTTTTTTAAAAACATAGGCAAGATATGTTCCTGTTGGCTACCTCCTGACAGGGATCAGGCCACTGGATCCTACCATTTCTGCTGTATCTTCAAGGGCAGGTCAACACAAAGTGCATTGCAGTAATTGAGCCATAAGGTTACAAAAGTTTGGATTAACACGGCCATGTCAACTGATTCTCAAAATGAAGAGAGCTGGGAAAACCAAGGCACTCTTGGCCAGCACACCAACCGGCTTGTCAAACAGCAAGGCTAAAGGTGTGTGCCTGAAACTTTGTTTTGATTCCATATTATAATTTCAGAAAGGGCATTATTTTCATTTTCATTTAATACTGGGAAGGCTGTTATCATAAAGATGTAGTGGGGGGAATGTCTGATTTCATAAATGTCATATGTCTGCCCACCATTTCTGGTGTGTGTGTGTGTGACAGGTTTCGTAGTGGGGGGAATGTCTGATTTCATTAATGTCATATCAGATGTCTGCCCACTATTTCTGGTGTGTGTGTGTGTGACAGGTTTTCTGAGGTGGCTGTTTTTTTCACCAAATGGCTCCAAACTTTCAGCAAACCTAGTCTTCCCTTTCTACTAAAGACACACACACACACACACACCCAAGTTTCAAGTAAATTTTGCAAAGGAATCCAATTTTACAGACCACTGAAGAAGGCACCCTCCACCCATCCTTCTCTCCTTGTTTCCTATGGGGGAAATGGTGGGCTTTCCAGAGTGGCTGTTTTCTCAGCAAATGGCAACACCCCCCCCCCAAAGAAACAACACAACAAATAAAGAACAGTTAATAGTATACTAATAACAATAAATCAATTTCTTCTTTCCTGCTATCCCTGACAACACCCCATGTTCCCTTCCTAACTACCCCCAACCATGGAAAAAGAAATGCTAACTACTAATTATAATCAAGATTAATCAGAACCGTCTGTGGTCCAGGTGAGGATCCAACATAACATTTCAGTGTGTAGGCTATGGGCTGCATACTCCAAGCAAGTTCCACACTGAGCCTTCAAAGTAATTCAAGGCTTTTTTACAGCCAGCAGCAAGTGAGGAGCAGTAGGAGGGAAGCTGATGCACAAAACATCCTGATTGGCCAAGGCCAGTTCGCCTTGAGATCAGATTGGCTGGGTGACCACCACCACCACCACTTTCCCAGGCAAGCTCCAGAATACAAGCCTCCCAACACAATTTCAGATTTTTCCAATAATTATCAGATTAAAAATATGTTTTGTAAAACTATTGGGAAGTCTTTCACTGTGCTGGATATTGCTGACTTGATCTGATAATGGAAAAATCAGATATTTTTCATATTAGTAATACCTAACTGCATGTGTCTAAGAAGCTGGTTCCATAATCACCCTCAACATCACCTTTGTCATATCCGATGAAGGAAGTTTTGGCTCTCAAAAGCTTATTCCCCGCCCCCCAAATTTTGTTGATCTCTTAGGTACTACTGGATTCAAATCCAGCATTGACTTATAATCTATATGTCCCTATATTTCTGTTTGTGCATACTTTAGATTAAAAATATGTTTTGTAAAACTATTGGGAAGTCTTTCACTGTGCTGGATATTGCTGACTTCCATTATCTGATAATGGAAAAATCAGATATTTTTCATATTAGTAATACCTAACTGCATGTGTCTAAGAAGCTGGTTCCATAATCACCCTCAACATCACCTTTGTCATATCCGATGAAGGAAGTTTTGACTCTCAAAATCTTATTCCCCACCCCCCAAATTTTGTTGATCTCTTAGGTGCTACTGGATTCAAATCCAGCATTGCCTTATAATCTATATTTCCCTATATTTCTGTTTGTGCATACTTTACACTTCCCCAAATAAATGCTGTCATCAGCATATATTAATTTGTACTATCTAGCAGGAAACCTGTTTTGTTACAGGGCACAACTGGAAAGGTGGCTGAGGATAAGGCAAAATGTTCTTTCTTCCCTGATACTGAACTTTGCCTCTGTTGCCCTTACCTGAATGGAAGTAGAGGAAATTTCCAGTTCATGGAGAAAGGCCCACCTTCTCACAAGAGCTAGGAAGCTGTGGAGGGACCTGTCCCCTCTTCATGATGGCCTTTAGAAGCCAGAGAGAGGCTGATGAGGAAAGACTGGTCTGGGGTGAGGGTGGAGGGGGGGGTACAGCAGCAGCAGCAGCATTGGGGTGAACCTTGAAACCATTGCCTTTTCAGAGCTGAGACCGTAAAAGTAGTAGGTAACTGACCCGCCTCTCATGGAACTGAACTGGCAGAACAAAGCCTGAGTGTAGAACATGGCAACTTTTTTAAAAAAAGGACACAGTTATGACTGACTTTTTATTCATTTAAGCAATACACAGAGAAATGCAGTGAGGCAGTACGGGAAGAGGGTGTTAGTGAACATGGTGTACAACTATCAAAAGTGACTTAAGCTGGTACTGAGTGACCCAACCTGTGCTAAACTGGCAGCTACTCAAGCACCTCTACCTTTTGTAGCCTCCTCTTCCGTCTTTCCCCCCTTTGCCCCTCTCCAATCAGTCACTCAAATGTCTAGCCTTCAGCTGCACTGCCTTTCTGTGATATCAGAACTCCAGTAATGGCAGCCAGAGAGGTCATAGGTTCCTTTCCTTCCCAACTAATCTCACCCAATTGCTGACAAAAGTTTAATCGCCATTACCATCTCTACAAAATCCCTCAGTGCACTGCAATATAGATGGCTATTGAACAAACTGCCTACAATATATTATGGGGTTTTTTCTCCTCCTCTGTGGATACCTTATTAGACACATAAATTGCAGAGCAGGCAGTTAACTAACCAACAAGTTAAAAGCAGAAGATCAAATTGTGAATCACATGAAGCAAACTAACCATGACCCAAGGCACTGTGTAATGAGTTCTATGAGCACAACGTGATTTCGGATGAAAGCAGCCTTCTCTCCCCCACCCACCCGCCCATACTACATACAACCAGACTGCTATCAAAGCAAGGGGGAAAGCTTCATAATGTGTGCCTCTATGCAACATAAATAATATTTTATGTAATATAAAATTTGCACTTTAAAACCTTTGAACTACTTTTGACAATAGATTTAGTTGGACAAAAAGCAGACATCTAATAAATACATAAGGAGCGATGGTTAGAAAACACCAACACCATAAATATTATCTACTCAGCAATGTTATGAATGCACATATAGTCTTTTCAATGGTGCTTCTAGTTTCTAGAATTGTCTTCCAGGGAACATACAAAAGGCATCTTGTGACTGAACTTTCAAAGAGTATGCAAAACATTCTTATTCCAACCAGCATTTGATTAAGAAAATCCCCTCTGGCTTATAACAGAAATGGCTTTCACATAGGGATTTTTCCCTGTATGGAAAGTAGGAAGCCCCAAAGCAATATGCTCCTTCAGAGCACGACCCATGGTGTTTTGTAACTTCTAGGTGATGTTCTAGGAATTTGCCCTAATTTTTATGGTAAAGAAGAAGAGAAGAGATTGGATTCATACCCCACCCTTAACTACCCAAAGGAATCTCAGAGCAGCTTACGAAGTCCTTTCCCTTCCCCCCCCCCTATCTACTTGCAATTTCTTGCTTTCGAACTGCTAGGTTGGCAGGAGCTGGAACTAGAGACAGGTGCTCACCCTGTCTTGCGGCACCCGGGTCTTGAACCGCTGAACTACTGACCTTCCACAGCCTGCAGTTCAGCGTCTTAACCACTTGAGCCCCAAAGCAATGTGCTCCTTCAGAGCACAACCCATGGTGTTTTGTAACTTCTGGGTGATGTTCTAGGAATTTGCCCTAATTTTTATGGTAAAGAAGAAGAAGAGAAGAGATTGGATTTATACCCCACCCTTCACTACCCAAAGGAATCTCAGAGCGGCTTACAAACTCCTTTCCCTTCCCCTCCCCACAACAGACACCCTGTGAGGTAGATGGGCTGAGAGAGCTCTTTCCAGAACTGCCCTTTCAAGGACAATCCTTGTCAGAACTATGGCTTGCCCAAGGTCATCCAGCAGCTGTGAGTGGAGGAGTGGGAAATCAAACCCGGTTCTCCCAGATTAGAGTCTGCGCACTTAACCACTACACCAAACCAAGACCACAGAGACATGGAGTGTCACTATGGGGGACATTTTCTTTCCATTTTTCACCTGCTCCTCAATTTCTCAAGGGCGGGGGATTGGAGCCAAGGGCTGGAGTTTACCCATGGGCAGGCAAATGGTAAGCCTATTTTCTGCAGATATGATGAGAGAAAGGGAGAGTAGGGGAGGGGGAAGCAGCAGCAATGAGTGGAATGGGATAGAGGGGTGTGGACACTGCCTATCCATTACTACTCTGCTTGCTGCTGCTGTCATGGTGGAGGCATATTTAGCATTTCATTACTGAATGTACGGATTGTTTTACATGTTTTGTTACTCATGTATTTGGGTCCACATGTTGTAAAAATAAGATAATCGCTAGCCTAATCAAAACCGTATACTAACTGTGGTAATAAGAAGAAAATAATATTTAATTCTTATTTTGCTTTCTGTAAAAA
>NW_015161492.1:0-1011 GCF_001447785.1 Gekko japonicus
ATGCTGCTAAGCTTCTAATGGATCCCAAGTCGGAATGAAAACCCAAGTCGGAAGCTACTTACCAGGTCAAGAAGCTCACTCTTTCTTCAGACATTTGCCCACAATCTCACAGAAGTCTTCCTCATATGTTAAACACCTGGTTTAGCATATACACTCTCCTGCAATCCTAAACAGAGTTAGACCCTTCTAAGCCAACTGACTTCAATAGACTAGGGAAATTCTGTTTAGGACTGTAGTGTATTGGAGAGTCATCTCCCTATTTATGACCAGAGGTTTAACTAGGATTGTGAGCTTTGGAATATCAGTACCTTTAAATAGGAGTTAGAACTGTGGCAATTAGCAAGTGATAATGCTATGAAAACCATAATCTCCATGATTTCTGCATATGAAATATCTATTAGTAAATCCAAACTGGATCAAGAGAGCTGTGGATAGATTATTTTTAAAAGTTTAAATTTCATCTAGAAGGGAAATATATAGGTGCCCACTGCCTATATGTTTTCCCCATGGGGCATATAAAACCACTGAGATGGGAGAGGGTTTCAATGGGTGCAATTTAAAGGCTGGGGGTGGTGGTTTGTTTTTGTTTTAAATGGTACAGGGAACTAGTGTGGTGTGCTGGTCAGAATGTCTGACTTAGACCAGGAAGATTTAGGATCAAATTCCCACTCTGAAGGGAATATATATATACAATGCAAACAAAGCTACATGTAGACAGAATAAACAAATATTAGCAAATATAAACAGACAAGGGGTGGACCCGCGATACTCGCGGGAGAGGGGGAGCTCCACACCTGTGAGGAAGAGGAGGAAGCAGCAGGAGGAGGTAAGTTCCCCCCCTATCCCGCCGGTTCCCCCGTCTCCTCCACCCCCTCCAAAGAATAAACAAATATTAGCAAATATAAACAGACAAGGGGTGGACCCGCGATACTCGCGGGAGAGGGGGAGCTCCACACCTGTGAGGAAGAGGAGGAAGCAGCAGGAGGAGGTAAGTTCCCCCCCTATCCCGCC